>NW_027454359.1:0-41334 GCF_040206685.1 Ascaphus truei
GGAAGGAAATGGCGGTGCAGGGGAAGGAAATGGCGGTGCAGGGGGAAGGAAATGGCGGTGCAGTGTGAAGGAAATGGCGGTGCAGGGGGAAGGAAATGGCGGTGCAGGGGGGAAGGAAATGGCGGTGCAGTGTGAAGGAAATGGCGGTGCAGTGTGAAGGAAATGGCGGTGCAGGGGGAAGGAAATGGCGGTGCAGGGGGAAGGAAATGGCGGTTGCAGGGGGAAGGAAATGGCGGTGCAGTGTGAAGGAAATGGCGGTGCAGTGTGAAGGAAATGGCGGTGCAGGGGGAAGGAAATGGCGGTGCAGGGGGAAGGAAATGGCGGTGCAGGGGGAAGGAAATGGCGGTGCAGAGGGGGGAAGGAAATGGCGGTGCAGTGTGAAGGAAATGGCGGTGCAGGGGGAAGGAAATGGCGGTGCAGGGGGAAGGAAATGGCGGTGCAGGGGAAGGAAATGGCGTGCAGTGTGAAGGAAATGGCGGTGCAGTGTGAAGGAAATGGCGGTGCAGGGGGAAGGAAATGGCGGTGCAGGTGGGAAAGGAAATGGCGGTGCAGGGGGAAGGAAATGGCGGTGCAGGGGGAAGGAAATGGCGGTGCAGTGTGAAGGAAATGGCGGTGCAGTGTGAAGGAAATGGCGGTGCAGGGGGAAGGAAATGGCGGTGCATGGGGAAGGAAATGGCGGTGCAGGGGGAAGGAAATGGCGGTGCAGGGGGAAGGAAATGGCGGTGCAGGGGGAAGGAAATGGCGGTGCAGTGTGAAGGAAATGGCGGTGCAGTGTGAAGGAAATGGCGGTGCAGTGGGAAGGAAATGGCGGTGCAGTGTGAAGGAAATGGCGGTGCAGTGGGAAGGAAATGGCGGTGCAGGGGGAAGGAAATGGCGGTGCAGGGGGAAGGAAATGGCGGTGCAGTGTGAAGGAAATGGCGGTGCAGTGTGAAGGAAATGGCGGTGCAGGGGGAAGGAAATGGCGGTGCAGGGGGAAGGAAATGGCGGTGCAGTGGAAGGAAATGGCGGTGCAGGGGGAAGGAAATGGCGGTGCAGGGGGAAGGAAATGGCGGTGCAGTGTGAAGGAAATGGCGGTGCAGTGGGAAGGAAATGGCGGTGCAGGGGGAAGGAAATGGCGGTGCAGTGGGAAGGAAATGGCGGTGCAGGGGTGAAGGAAATGGCGGTGCAGTGGGAAGGAAATGGCGGTGCAGGGGGAAGGAAATGGCGGTGCAGTGTGAAGGAAATGGCGGTGCAGTGTGAAGGAAATGGCGGTGCAGTGGGAAGGAAATGGCGGTGCAGTGGGAAGGAAATGGCGGTGCAGTGGGAAGGAAATGGCGGTGCAGGGGGAAGGAAATGGCGGTGCAGGGGGAAGGAAATGGCGGTGCAGAGTGTGAAGGAAATGGCGGTGCAGGGGGAAGGAAATGGCGGTGCAGGGTGAAGGAAATGGCGGTGCAGTGGAAGGAAATGGCGGTGCAGGGGGAAGGAAATGGCGGTGCAGTGTGAAGGAAATGGCGGTGCAGGGGAAGGAAATGGCGGTGCAGGGGGAAGGAAATGGCGGTGCAGGGGGGAAGGAAATGGCGGTGCAGTGGGAAGGAAATGGCGGTGCAGTGTGAAGGAAATGGCGGTGCAGGGTGAAGGAAATGGCGGTGCAGGGGAAGGAAATGGCGGTGCAGGGGGAAGGAAATGGCGGTGCAGTGTGAAGGAAATGGCGTGCAGGGGGAAGGAAATGGCGGTGCAGGGGGAAGGAAATGGCGGTGCAGTGTGAAGGAAATGGCGGTGCAGGGGGAAGGAAATGGCGGTGCAGTGGGAAGGAAATGGCGGTGCAGGGGGAAGGAAATGGCGGTGCAGGGGGAAGGAAATGGCGGTGCAGGGGGAAGGAAATGGCGGTGCAGGGGGAAGGAAATGGCGGTGCAGTGTGAAGGAAATGGCGGTGCAGGGGGAAGGAAATGGCGGTGCAGGGGGAAGGAAATGGCGGTGCAGGGGGAAGGAAATGGCGGTGCAGTGTGAAGGAAATGGCGGTGCAGGGGGAAGGAAATGGCGGTGCAGGGGGAAGGAAATGGCGGTGCAGTGTGAAGGAAATGGCGGTGCAGTGTGAAGGAAATGGCGGTGCAGGGGGAAGGAAATGGCGGTGCAGTGTGAAGGAAATGGCGGTGCAGTGTGAAGGAAATGGCGGTGCAGGGGGAAGGAAATGGCGGTGCAGGGGAAGGAAATGGCGGTGCAGTGTGAAGGAAATGGCGGTGCAGTGTGAAGGGAAATGGCGGTGCAGGGGGAAGGAAATGGCGGTGCACGTGTGAAGGAAATGGCGGTGCAGTGTGAAGGAAATGGCGGTGCAGGGGGAAGGAAATGGCGGTGCAGGGGGAAGGAAATGGCGGTGCAGTGTGAAGGAAATGGCGGTGCAGGGGGAAGGAAATGGCGGTGCAGGGGGAAGGAAATGGCGGTGCAGTGTGAAGGAAATGGCGGTGCAGTGTGAAGGAAATGGCGGTGCAGGGGGAAGGAAATGGCGGTGCAGGGGGAAGGAAATGGCGGTGCAGTGTGGAAGGAAATGGCGGTGCAGTGTGAAGGAAATGGCGGTGCAGGGGGAAGGAAATGGCGGTGCAGGGGGAAGGAAATGGCGGTGCAGGGGGAAGAAATGGCGGTGCAGTGTGAAGGAAATGGCGGTGCAGTGTGAAGGAAATGGCGAGTGCAGGGGAAAGAAATGGCGGTGCAGGATGTGAAGGAAATGGCGGTGCAGGGGGAAGGAAATGGCGGTGCAGGGGGAAGGAAAATGGCGGTGCAGGGGGAAGGAAATGGCGGTGCAGTGTGAAGGAAATGGCGGTGCAGTGTGAAGGAAATGGCGGTGCAGGGGGAAGGAAATGGCGGTGCAGGGGGAAGGAAATGGCGGTGCAGGGGGAAGGAAATGGCGGTGCAGTGTGAAGGAAATGGCGGTGCAGTGTGAAGGAAATGGCGGTTGCAGGGGGAAGGAAATGGCGGTGCAGGGGGAAGGAAATGGCGGTGCAGTGTGAAGGAAATGGCGGTGCAGTGTGAAGGAAATGGCGGTGCAGGGGGAAGGAAATGGCGGTGCAGGGGGAAGGAAATGGCGGTGCAGGGGGAAGGAAATGGCGGTGCAGTGTGAAGGAAATGGCGGTGCAGGGGGAAGGAAATGGCGGTTGCAGTGTGAAGGAAATGGCGGTGCAGTGTGAAGGAAATGGCGGTGCAGGGGGAAGGAAATGGCGGTGCAGTGTGAAGGAAATGGCGGTGCAGGGGAAGGAAATGGCGGTGCAGGGGGAAGGAAATGGCGGTGCAGTGTGAAGGAAATGGCGGTGCAGTGTGAAGGAAATGGCGGTGCAGGGGGAAGGAAATGGCGGTGCAGTGTGAAGGAAATGGCGGTGCAGTGTGAAGGAAATGGCGGTGCAGGGGGAAGGAAATGGCGGTGCAGGGGGAAGGAAATGGCGGTGCAGTGTGAAGGAAATGGCGGTGCAGGGGGAAGGAAATGGCGGTGCAGGGGGAAGGAAATGGCGGTGCAGTGTGAAGGAAATGGCGGTGCAGTGTGAAGGAAATGGCGGTGCAGGGGGAAGGAAATGACGGTGCAGGGGGAAGGAAATGGCGGTGCAGTGTGAAGGAAATGGCGGTGCAGTGTGAAGGAAATGGCGGTGCAGGGGGAAGGGAAATGGCGGTGCAGGGGGAAGGAAATGGCGGTGCAGGGGGAAGGAAATGGCGGTGCAGTGTGAAGGAAAAGGCGGTGCAGTGTGAAGGAAATGGCGGTGCAGGGGGAAGGAAATGGCGGTGCAGGGGGAAGGAAATGGCGGTGCAGTGTGAAGGAAATGGCGGTGCAGGGGAAGGAAATGGCGGTGCAGTGGTGAAGGAAATGGCGGTGCAGTGTGAAGGAAATGGCGGTGCAGTGTGAAGGAAATGGCGGTGCAGTGTGAAGGAAATGGCGGTGCAGTGTGAAGGAAATGGCGGTGCAGGGGGAAGGAAATGGCGGTGCAGGGGGAAGGAAATGGCGGTGCAGGGGGAAGGAAATGGCGGTGCAGTGTGAAGGAAATGGCGGTGCAGGGGGGAAGGAAATGGCGGTGCAGGGGGAAGGAAATGGCGGTGCAGTGTGAAGGAAATGGCGGTGCAGGGGAAGGAAATGGCGGTGCAGGGGGAAGGAAATGGCGGTGCAGTGTGAAGGAAATGGCGGTGCAGTGTGAAGGAAATGGCGGTGCAGGGGGAAGGAAATGGCGGTGGCAGGGGAAGGAAATGGCGGTGCAGGGGGAAGGAAATGGCGGTGCAGGGGAAGGAAATGGCGGTGCAGGGGGAAGGAAATGGCGGTGCAGTGTGAAGGAAATGGCGGTGCAGTGTGAAGGAAATGGCGGTGCAGTGGGAAGGAAATGGCGGTGCAGTGTGAAGGAAATGGCGGTGCAGTGGGAAGGAAATGGCGGTGCAGGGGGGAAGGAAAATGGCGGTGCAGGGGGAAGGAAATGGCGGTGCAGTGTGAGAAGGAAATGGCGGTGCAGGGGGAAGGAAATGGCGGTGCAGGGGGAAGGAAATGGCGGTGCAGTGGAAGGAAATGGCGGTGCAGGGGGAAGGAAATGGCGGTGCAGGGGAAGGAAATGGCGGTGCAGGGGGAAGGAAATGGCGGTGCTGGGGAAGGAAATGGCGGTGCAGGGGGAAGGGAAATGGCGGTGCAGTGGAAGGAAATGGCGGTGCAGGGGGAAGGAAATGGCGGTGCAGTGGAAGGAAATGGCGGTGCAGGGGGAAGGAAATGGCGGTGCAGTGTGAAGGAAATGGCGGTGCAGTGTGAAGGAAATGGCGGTGCAGGGGGAAGGAAATGACGGTGCAGTGGGAAGGAAATGGCGGTGCAGTGTGAAGGAAATGGCGGTGCAGTGTGAAGGAAATGGCGGTGCAGGGGGAAGGAAATGGCGGTGCAGGGGGAAGGAAAATGGCGGTGCAGGGGGAAGGAAATGGCGGTGCAGTGTGAAGGAAAAGGCGGTGCAGTGTGAAGGAAATGGCGGTGCAGGGGGAAGGAAATGGCGGTGCAGGGGGAAGGAAATGGCGGTGCAGTGTGAAGGAAATGGCGGTGCAGGGGAAGGAAATGGCGGTGCAGTGTGAAGGAAATGGCGGTGCAGTGTGAAGGAAATGGCGGTGCAGTGTGAAGGAAATGGCGGTGCAGTGTGAAGGAAATGGCGGTGCAGTGTGAAGGAAATGGCGGTGCAGGGGGAAGGAAATGGCGGTGCAGGGGGAAGGAAATGGCGGTGCAGGGGAAGGAAATGGCGGTGCAGTGTGAAGGAAATGGCGGTGCAGGGGGAAGGAAATGGCGGTGCAGGGGGAAGGAAATGGCGGTGCAGTGTGAAGGAAATGGCGGATGCAGGGGGAAGGAAATGGCGGTGCAGGGGGAAGGAAATGGCGGTGCAGTGTGAAGGAAATGGCGGTGCAGTGTGAAGGAAATGGCGGTGCAGGGGGAAGGAAATGGCGGTGCAGGGGGAAGGAAATGGCGGTGCAGGGGGAAGGAAATGGCGGTGCAGGGGGAAGGAAATGGCGGTGCAGGGGGAAGGAAATGGCGGTGCAGTGTGAAGGAAATGGCGGTGCAGTGTGAAGGAAATGGCGGTGCAGTGGGAAGGAAATGGCGGTGCAGTGTGAAGGAAATGGCGGTGCAGTGGGAAGGAAATGGCGGTGCAGGGGGAAGGAAATGGCGGTGCAGTGGGAAGGAAATGGCGGTGCAGTGTGAAGGAAATGGCGGTGCAGGGGGAAGGAAATGGCGGTGCAGGGGGAAGGAAATGGCGGTGCAGTGGGAAGGAAATGGCGGTGCAGGGGGGAAGGAAATGGCGGTGCAGGGGGAAGGAAATGGCGGTGCAGGGGGAAGGAAATGGCGGTGCATGGGAAGGAAAATGGCGGTGCAGGGGGAAGGAAATGGCGGTGCAGTGGGAAGGAAAATGGCGGTGCAGGGGGAAGGAAATGGCGGTGCAGTGGGAAGGAAATGGCGGTGCAGGGGGAAGGAAATGGCGGTGCAGTGTGAAGGAAATGGCGGTGCAGTGTGAAGGAAATGGCGGTGCAGTGGGAAGGAAATGGCGGTGCAGTGGGAAGGAAATGGCGGTGCAGGGGGAAGGAAATGGCGGTGCAGGGGGAAGGAAATGGCGGTGCAGTGTGAAGGAAATGGCGGTGCAGTGGAAGGAAATGGCGGTGCAGTGTGAAGGAAATGGCGGTGCAGTGGGAAGGAAATGGCGGTGCAGGGGGAAGGAAATGGCGGTGCAGTGTGAAGGAAATGGCGGTGCAGGGGGAAGGAAATGGCGGTGCAGGGGGAAGGAAATGGCGGTGCAGTGTGAAGGAAATGGCGGTGCAGTGGGAAGGAAATGGCGGTGCAGTGTGAAGGAAATGGCGGTGCAGGGTGAAGGAAATGGCGGTGCAGGGGGAAGGAAATGGCGGTGCAGGGGGAAGGAAATGGCGGTGCAGGGGGAAGGAAATGGCGGTGCAGGGGGAAGGAAATGGCGGTGCAGGGGGAAGGAAATGGCGGTGCAGTGGGAAGGAAATGGCGGTGCAGTGGGAAGGAAATGGCGGTGCAGGGGGAAGGAAATGGCGGTGCAGTGGGAAGGAAATGGCGGTGCAGGGGGAAGGAAATGGCGGTGCAGGGGGAAGGAAATGGCGGTGCAGTGTGAAGGAAATGGCGGTGCAGGGGGAAGGAAATGGCGGTGCAGGGGGAAGGAAATGGCGGTGCAGGGGGAAGGAAATGGCGGTGCAGTGTGAAGGAAATGGCGGTGCAGGGGGAAGGAAATGGCGGTGCAGGGGGAAGGAAATGGCGGTGCAGTGTGAAGGAAATGGCGGTGCAGTGTGAAGGAAATGGCGGTGCAGGGGAAGGAAATGGCGGTGCAGTGTGAAGGAAATGGCGGTGCAGTGTGAAGGAAATGGCGGTGCAGGGGTTGAAGGAAATGGCGGTGCAGGGGGAAGGAAATGGCGGTGCAGTGTGAAGGAAATGGCGGTGCAGTGTGAAGGAAATGGCGGTGCAGGGGGAAGGAAATGGCGGTGCAGTGTGAAGGAAATGGCGGTGCAGTGTGAAGGAAATGGCGGTGCAGGGGGAAGGAAATGGCGGTGCAGGGGGAAGGAAATGGCGGTGCAGTGTGAAGGAAATGGCGGTGCAGGGGGAAGGAAATGGCGGTGCAGGGGGAAGGAAATGGCGGTGCAGTGTGAAGGAAATGGCGGTGCAGTGGTGAAGGAAATGGCGGTGCAGGGGGAAGGAAATGGCGGTGCAGGGGGAAGGAAATGGCGGTGCAGTGTGAAGGAAATGGCGGTGCAGTGGGGAAGGAAATGGCGGTGCAGGGGGAAGGAAATGGCGGTGCAGGGGGGAAGGAAATGGCGGTGCAGGGGGAAGGAAATGGCGTGCAGGGGGAAGGAAATGGCGGTGCAGTGTGAAGGAAATGGCGGTGCAGTGTGAAGGAAATGGCGGTGCAGGGGGAAGGAAATGGCGGTGCAGTGTGAAGGAAATGGCGGTGCAGGGGGAAGGAAATGGCGGTGCAGGGGGAAGGAAATGGCGGTGCAGGGGAAGGGAAATGGCGGTGCAGTGTGAAGGAAATGGCGGTGCAGTGTGAAGGAAATGGCGGTGCAGTGTGAAGGAAATGGCGGTGCAGGGGGAAGGAAATGGCGGTGCAGGGGGAAGGAAATGGCGGTGCAGGGGGAAGGAAATGGCGGTGCAGTGTGAAGGAAATGGCGGTGCAGTGTGAAGGAAATGGCGGTGCAGGGGGAAGGAAATGGCGGTGCAGGGGGAAGGAAATGGCGGTGCAGTGGTGAAGGAAATGGCGGTGCAGTGTGAAGGAAATGGCGGTGCAGGGGGAAGGAAATGGCGGTGCAGGGGGAAGGAAATGGCGGTGCAGGGGGAAGGAAATGGCGGTGCAGTGTGAAGGAAATGGCGGTGCAGGGGGGAAGGAAATGGCGGTGCAGTGTGAAGGAAATGGCGGTGCAGTGTGAAGGAAATGGCGGTGCAGGGGGAAGGAAATGGCGGTGCAGTGTGAAGGAAATGGCGGTGCAGGGGGAAGGAAATGGCGGTGCAGGGGGAAGGAAATGGCGGTGCAGTGTGAAGGAAATGGCGGTGCAGTGTGAAGGAAATGGCGGTGCAGGGGGAAGGAAATGGCGGTGCAGTGTGAAGGAAATGGCGGTGCAGGGTGAAGGAAATGGCGGTGCAGGGGGAAGGAAATGGCGGTGCAGGGTGAAGGAAATGGCGGTGCAGTGTGAAGGAAATGGCGGTGCAGGGGGGAAGGAAATGGCGGTGCAGGGGGAAGGAAATGGCGGTGCAGTGTGAAGGAAATGGCGGTGCAGTGTGAAGGAAATGGCGGTGCAGGGGGAAGGAAATGGCGGTGCAGGGGGAAGGAAATGGCGGTTGCAGAGGGGAAGGAAATGGCGGTGCAGTGTGAAGGAAATGGCGGTGCAGGGGGAAGGAAATGGCGGTGCAGGGGGAAGGAAATGGCGGTGCAGTGTGAAGGAAATGGCGGTGCAGTGTGAAGGAAATGGCGGTGCAGGGGGAAGGAAATGACGGTGCAGGGGGAAGGAAATGGCGGTGCAGTGTGAAGGAAATGGCGGTGCAGTGTGAAGGAAATGGCGGTGCAGGGGGAAGGAAATGGCGGTGCAGGGGGAAGGAAATGGCGGTGCAGGGGGAAGGAAATGGCGGTGCAGTGTGAAGGAAATGGCGGTGCAGTGTGAAGGAAATGGCGGTGCAGGGGGAAGGAAATGGCGGTGCAGGGGGAAGGAAATGGCGGTGCAGTGTGAAGGAAATGGCGGTGCAGGGGGAAGGAAATGGCGGTGCAGGGTGAAGGAAATGGCGGTGCAGTGTGAAGGAAATGGCGGTGCAGTGTGAAGGAAATGGCGGTGCAGTGTGAAGGAAATGGCGGTGCAGTGTGAAGGAAATGGCGGTGCAGGGGGAAGGAAATGGCGGTGCAGGGGGAAGGAAATGGCGGTGCAGGGGGAAGGAAATGGCGGTGCAGTGTGAAGGAAATGGCGGTGCAGTGTGAAGGAAATGGCGGTGCAGGGGGAAGGAAATGGCGGTGCAGGGGGAAGGAAATGGCGGTGCAGGGGGAAGGAAATGGCGGTGCAGTGTGAAGGAAATGGCGGTGCAGGGGGGAAGGAAATGGCGGTGCAGGGGGAAGGAAATGGCGGTGCAGTGTGAAGGAAATGGCGGTGCAGGGGGAAGGAAATGGCGGTGCAGGGGGAAGGAAATGGCGGTGCAGTTGGAAGGAAATGGCGGTGCAGGTGGGAAGGAAATGGCGGTGCAGGGGGAAGGAAATGGCGGTGCAGGGGGAAGGAAATGGCGGTGCATGGGGAAGGAAATGGCGGTGCAGGGGGAAGGAAATGGCGGTGCAGTGGGAAGGAAATGGCGGTGCAGTGGGAAGGAAATGGCGGTGCAGTGGGAAGGAAATGGCGGTGCAGGGGGAAGGAAATGGCGGTGCAGGGGAAGGAAATGGCGGTGCAGTGTGAAGGAAATGGCGGGTGCAGTGTGAAGGAAATGGCGGTGCAGTGTGAAGGAAATGGCGGTGCAGTGGGAAGGAAATGGCGGTGCAGGGGAAGGAAATGGCGGTGCAGTGTGAAGGAAATGGCGGTGCAGGGGGAAGGAAATGGCGGTGCAGGGGGAAGGAAATGGCGGTGCAGTGTGAAGGAAATGGCGGTGCAGTGGGAAGGAAATGGCGGTGCAGTGTGAAGGAAATGGCGGTGCAGGGTGAAGGAAATGGCGGTGCAGGGGGAAGGAAATGGCGGTGCAGGGGGAAGGAAATGGCGGTGCAGTTGTGAAGGAAATGGCGGTGCAGGGGGAAGGAAATGGCGGTGCAGGGGGAAGGAAATGGCGGTGCAGGGGGAAGGAAATGGCGGTGCAGGGGGAAGGAAATGGCGGTGCAGTGTGAAGGAAATGGCGGTGCAGTGTGAAGGAAATGGCGGTGCAGGGGGAAGGAAATGGCGGTGCAGGGGGAAGGAAATGGCGGTGCAGGGGGAAGGAAATGGCGGTGCAGTGTGAAGGAAATGGCGGTGCAGGGGGAAGGAAATGGCGGTGCAGGGGGAAGGAAATGGCGGTGCAGTGTGAAGGAAATGGCGGTGCAGTGTGAAGGAAATGGCGGTGCAGGGGGAAGGAAATGGCGGTGCAGTGTGAAGGAAATGGCGTGCAGTGTGAAGGAAATGGCGGTGCAGGGGGAAGCGAAATGGCGGTGCAGGGGGAAGGAAATGGCGGTGCAGTGTGAAGGAAATGGCGGTGCAGTGTGAAGGAAATGGCGGTGCAGGGGGGAAGGAAATGGCGGTGCAGGGGGAAGGAAATGGCGGTGCAGTGTGAAGGAAATGGCGGTGCAGGGGGAAGGAAATGGCGGTGCAGGGGGAAGGAAATGGCGGTGCAGTGTGAAGGAAATGGCGGTGCAGTGGGGAAGGAAATGGCGGTGCAGGGGGAAGGAAATGGCGGTGCAGTGTGAAGGAAATGGCGGTGCAGTGTGAAGGAAATGGCGGTGCAGTGTGAAGGAAATGGCGGTGCAGGGGGAAGGAAATGGCGGTGCAGGGGGAAGGAAATGGCGGTGCAGTGTGAAGGAAATGGCGGTGCAGTGTGAAGGAAATGGCGGTGCAGGGGAAGGAAATGGCGGTGCAGGGGGAAGGAAATGGCGGTGCAGGGGAAGGAAATGGCGGTGCATGGTGTGAAGGAAATGGCGGTGCAGTGTGAAGGAAATGGCGGTGCAGTGGGAAGGAAATGGCGGTGCAGGGGGAAGGAAATGGCGGTGCAGTGTGAAGGAAATGGCGGTGCAGTGTGAAGGAAATGGCGGTGCAGGGGGGAAGGAAATGGCGGTGCAGTGTGAAGGAAATGGCGGTGCAGGAAATGGCGGTGCAGTGTGAAGGAAATGGCGGTGCAGGGGGAAGGAAATGGCGGTGCAGGGGGAAGGAAATGGCGGTGCAGGGGGAAGGAAATGGCGGTGCAGGTGTGAAGGAAATGGCGGTGCAGTGTGAAGGAAATGGCGGTGCAGGGAAGGAAATGGCGGTGCAGGGAGAAATGGCGGTGCAGGGGAAGGAAATGGCGGTGCAGGGGGAAGGAAATGGCGGTGCAGTGTGAAGGAAATGGCGGTGCAGTGTGAAGGAAATGGCGGTGCAGTGTGAAGGAAATGGCGGTGCAGGGGGAAGGAAATGGCGGTGCAGGTGAAGGAAATGGCGGTGCAGTGTGAAGGAAATGGCGGTGCAGTGGGAAGGAAATGGCGGTGCAGGGGAAGGAAATGGCGGTGCAGGGGAAGGAAATGGCGGTGCAGGGGAAGGAAATGGCGGTGCAGTGTGAAGGAAATGGCGGTGCAGTGTGAAGGAAATGGCGGTGCAGGGGAAGGAAATGGCGGTGCAGTGTGAAGGAAATGGCGGTGCAGGGGGAAGGAAATGGCGGTGCAGGGGGAAGGAAATGGCGGTGCAGTGTGAAGGAAATGGCGGTGCAGTGTGAAGGAAATGGCGGTGCAGGGGGAAGGAAATGGCGGTGCAGGGGAAGGAAATGGCGGTGCAGGGGAAGGAAATGGCGGTGCAGTGTGAAGGAAATGGCGGTGCAGTGTGAAGGAAATGGCGGTGCAGGGGGAAGGAAATGGCGGTGCAGTGGGGAAGGAAATGGCGGTGCAGGGGGAAGGAAATGGCGGTGCAGTGTGAAGGAAATGGCGGTGCAGTGTGAAGGAAATGGCGGTGCAGGGGGAAGGAAATGGCGGTGCAGGGGGAAGGAAATGGCGGTGCAGTGTGAAGGAAATGGCGGTGCAGGGGGAAGGAAATGGCGGTGCAGGGGGAAGGAAATGGCGGTGCAGTGTGAAGGAAATGGCGTGCAGTGAAGAATGGCGGTGCAGGGGGAAGGAAATGGCGGTGCAGGGGGAAGGAAATGGCGGTGCAGTGTGAAGGAAATGGCGGTGCAGTGTGAAGGAAATGGCGGTGCAGGGGGAAGGAAATGGCGGTGCAGGGGGAAGGAAATGGCGGTGCAGTGTGAAGGAAATGGCGGTGCAGTGTGAAGGAAATGGCGGTGCAGGGGGAAGGAAATGGCGGTGCAGGGGGAAGGAAATGGCGGTGCAGGGGGAAGGAAATGGCGGGTGCAGTGGGAAGGAAATGGCGGTGCAGTGTGAAGGAAATGGCGGTGCAGTGGGAAGGAAATGGCGGTGCAGGGGGAAGGAAATGGCGGTGCAGTGTGAAGGAAATGGCGGTGCAGTGTGAAGGAAATGGCGGTGCAGGGGGAAGGAAATGGCGGTGCAGGGGGAAGGAAATGGCGGTGCAGGGGGAAGGAAATGGCGGTGCAGTGTGAAGGAAATGGCGGTGCAGTGGGAAGGAAATGGCGGTGCAGGGGGAAGGAAATGGCGGTGCAGGGGGAAGGAAATGGCGGTGCAGGGTGAAGGAAATGGCGGTGCAGTGGGAAGGAAATGGCGGTGCAGTGGGAAGGAAATGGCGGTGCAGTGTGAAGGAAATGGCGGTGCAGGTGGGAAGGAAATGGCGGTGCAGGGGGAAGGAAATGGCGGTGCAGTGTGAAGGAAATGGCGGTGCAGGGGAAGGAAATGGCGGTGCAGGGGAAGGAAATGGCGGTGCAGTGTGAAGGAAATGGCGGTGCAGTGTGAAGGAAATGGCGGTGCAGTGTGAAGGAAATGGCGGTGCAGGGGAAGGAAATGGCGGTGCAGGGGGAAGGAAATGGCGGTGCAGGGGAAGGAAATGGCGGTGCAGTGTGAAGGAAATGGCGGTGCAGGGGGAAGGAAATGGCGGTGCAGGGGGAAGGAAATGGCGGTGCAGGGGGGAAGGAAATGGCGGTGCAGGGGGAAGGAAATGGCGGTGCAGTGGGAAGGAAATGGCGGTGCAGGGGAAGGAAATGGCGGTGCAGTGGGAAGGAAATGGCGGTGCAGGGGGAAGGAAATGGCGGTGCAGGGGGAAGGAAATGGCGGTGCAGTGTGAAGGAAATGGCGGTGCAGTGTGAAGGAAATGGCGGTGCAGGGGAAGGAAATGGCGGTGCAGGGGGAAGGAAATGGCGGTGCAGTGTGAAGGAAATGGCGGTGCAGGGGGAAGGAAATGGCGGTGCAGGGGGAAGGAAATGGCGGTGCAGTGTGAAGGAAATGGCGGTGCAGTGTGAAGGAAATGGCGGTGCAGGGGAAGGAAATGGCGGTGCAGGGGGAAGGAAATGGCGGTGCAGTGTGAAGGAAATGGCGGTGCAGGGGGAAGGAAATGGCGGTGCAGGGGGAAGGAAATGGCGGTGCAGTGTGAAGGGAAATGGCGGTGCAGTGTGAAGGAAATGGCGGTGCAGGGGGAAGGAAATGGCGGTGCAGTGTGAAGGAAATGGCGGTGCAGTGTGAAGGAAATGGCGGTGCAGGGTGGAAGGAAATGGCGGTGCAGGGGGAAGGAAATGGCGGTGCAGTGTGAAGGAAATGGCGGTGCAGGGGGAAGGAAATGGCGGTGCAGGGGAAGGAAATGGCGGTGCAGTGTGAAGGAAATGGCGGTGCAGTGTGAAGGAAATGGCGGTGCAGGGGGAAGGAAATGGCGGTGCAGGGGAAGGAAATGGCGGTGCAGGGGGAAGGAAATGGCGGTGCAGGGGGAAGGAAATGGCGGTGCAGGGGGAAGGAAATGGCGGTGCAGGGGGAAGGAAATGGCGGTGCAGGGGGAAGGAAATGGCGGTGCAGTGTGAAGGAAATGGCGGTGCAGTGTGAAGGAAATGGCGGTGCAGGGGGAAGGAAATGGCGGTGCAGGGGGAAGGAAATGGCGGTGCAGTGTGAAGGAAATGGCGGTGCAGTGTGAAGGAAATGGCGGTGCAGGGGAAGGAAATGGCGGTGCAGTGTGAAGGAAATGGCGGTGCAGGGGGAAGGAAATGCGGTGCAGGGGAAGGAAATGGCGGTGCAGGGGGAAGGAAATGGCGGTGCAGGGGGAAGGAAATGGCGGTGCAGTGTGAAGGAAATGGCGGTGCAGTGTGAAGGAAATGGCGGTGCAGTGTGAAGGAAATGGCGGTGCAGGGGGAAGGAAATGGCGGTGCAGGGGGAAGGAAATGGCGGTGCAGGGGGAAGGAAATGGCGGTGCAGTGTGAAGGAATGGCGGTGCAGTGTGAAGGAAATGGCGGTGCAGGGGGAAGGAAATGGCGGTGCAGGGGGAAGGAAATGGCGGTGCAGTGTGAAGGAAATGGCGGTGCAGTGTGAAGGAAATGGCGGGTGCAGGGGGAAGGAAATGGCGGTGCAGGGGGAAGGAAATGGCGGTGCAGGGGGAAGGAAATGGCGGTGCAGTGTGAAGGAAATGGCGGTGCAGGGGGAAGGAAATGGCGGTGCAGTGTGAAGGAAATGGCGGTGCAGTGTGAAGGAAATGGCGGTGCAGGGGGAAGGAAATGGCGGTGCAGTGTGAAGGAAATGGCGGTGCAGGGGGAAGGAAATGGCGGTGCAGGGGGAAGGAAATGGCGGTGCAGTGTGAAGGAAATGGCGGTGCAGTGTGAAGGAAATGGCGGTGCAGTGTGAAGGAAATGGCGGTGCAGGGGAAGGAAATGGCGGTGCAGTGTGAAGGAAATGGCGGTGCAGGGGGAAGGAAATGGCGGTGCAGTGTGAAGGAAATGGCGGTGCAGTGTGGAAGGAAATGGCGGTGCAGGGGAAGGAAATGGCGGTGCAGGGGAAGGAAATGGCGGTGCAGTGTGAAGGAAATGGCGGTGCAGGGGGAAGGAAATGGCGGTGCAGGGGGAAGGAAATGGCGGTGCAGTGTGAAGGAAATGGCGGTGCAGTGTGAAGGAAATGGCGGTGCAGGGGGAAGGAAATGGCGGTGCAGGGGGAAGGAAATGGCGGTGCAGTGTGAAGGAAATGGCGGTGCAGTGTGAAGGAAATGGCGGTGCAGGGGGAAGGAAATGGCGGTGCAGGGGGAAGGAAATGGCGGTGCAGTGTGAAGGAAATGGCGGTGCAGTGTGAAGGAAATGGCGGTGCAGGGGGAAGGAAATGGCGGTGCAGGGGGAAGGAAATGGCGGTGCAGGGGGAAGGAAATGGCGGGCAGTGTGAAGGAAATGGCGGTGCAGTGTGAAGGAAATGGCGGTGCAGTGTGAAGGAAATGGCGGTGCAGTGGGAAGGAAATGGCGGTGCAGTGGGAAGGAAATGGCGGTGCAGTGTGAAGGAAATGGCGGTGCAGTGTGAAGGAAATGGCGGTGCAGGGGGAAGGAAATGGCGGTGCAGGGGGAAGGAAATGGCGGTGCAGTGTGAAGGAAATGGCGGGAGGAATGGCGTGCGGGGAAGGAAATGGCGGTGCAGGGGGAAGGAAATGGCGGTGCAGGGGAAGGAAATGGCGGTGCAGTGTGAAGGAAATGGCGGTGCAGGGGGGAAGGAAATGGCGGTGCAGGGGGAAGGAAATGGCGGTGCAGTGTGAAGGAAATGGCGGTGCAGTGTGAAGGAAATGGCGGTGCAGGGGGAAGGAAATGGCGGTGCAGGGGGAAGGAAATGGCGGTGCAGGGGGAAGGAAATGGCGGTGCAGGGGAAGGAAATGGCGGTGCAGTGGGAAGGAAATGGCGGTGCAGGGGAAGGAAATGGCGGTGCAGGGGGAAGGAAATGGCGGTGCAGTGTGAAGGAAATGGCGGTGCAGGGGGAAGGAAATGGCGGTGCAGGGGGAAGGAAATGGCGGTGCAGGGGGAAGGAAATGGCGGGCAGTGTGAAGGAAATGGCGGTGCAGGGGGAAGGAAATGGCGGTGCAGGGGAAGGAAATGGCGGTGCAGGGGGAAGGAAATGGCGGTGCAGGGGGAAGGAAATGGCGGTGCAGTGTGAAGGAAATGGCGGTGCAGTGTGAAGGAAATGGCGGTGCAGTGTGAAGGAAATGGCGTGCAGTGTGAAGGAAATGGCGGTGCAGTGGGAAGGAAATGGCGGTGCAGTGTGAAGGAAATGGCGGTGCAGGGGAAGGAAATGGCGGTGCAGGGGGAAGGAAATGGCGGTGCAGGGGGAAGGAAATGGCGGTGCAGTGTGAAGGAAGATGGCGGTGCAGGGTGAAGGAAATGGCGGTGCAGGGGGAAGGAAATGGCGGTGCAGGGGGAAGGAAATGGCGGTGCAGTGTGAAGGAAATGGCGGTGCAGGGGGAAGGAAATGGCGGTGCAGTGTGAAGGAAATGGCGGTGCAGTGTGAAGGAAATGGCGGTGCAGGGGGAAGGAAATGGCGGTGCAGTGTGAAGGAAATGGCGGTGCAGTGTGAAGGAAATGGCGGTGCAGTGTGAAGGAAATGGCGGTGCAGTGGGAAGGAAATGGCGGTGCAGTGTGAAGGAAATGGCGGTGCAGTGTGAAGGAAATGGCGGTGCAGGGGGAAGGAAATGGCGGTGCAGGGGGAAGGAAATGGCGGTGCAGGGGGAAGGAAATGGCGGTGCAGTGTGAAGGAAATGGCGGTGCAGTGTGAAGGAAATGGCGGTGCAGGGGGAAGGAAATGGCGGTGCAGGGGGAAGGAAATGGCGGTGCAGGGGGAAGGAAATG
This sequence comes from Ascaphus truei, assembly GCF_040206685.1. Taxonomy (NCBI): domain Eukaryota; kingdom Metazoa; phylum Chordata; class Amphibia; order Anura; family Ascaphidae; genus Ascaphus; species Ascaphus truei. The sequence goes on from NW_027454359.1 coordinate 16,328, forward strand.
GCGGTGCAGTGTGAAGGAAATGGCGGTGCAGGGGGAAGGAAATGGCGGTGCAGGGGGAAGGAAATGGCGGTGCAGGGGGAAGGAAATGGCGGTGCAGGGGGAAGGAAATGGCGGTGCAGTGTGAAGGAAATGGCGGTGCAGTGTGAAGGAAATGGCGGTGCAGTGTGAAGGAAATGGCGGTGCAGTGGGAAGGAAATGGCGGTGCAGTGGGAAGGAAATGGCGGTGCAGTGTGAAGGAAATGGCGGTGCAGTGTGAAGGAAATGGCGGTGCAGGGGGAAGGAAATGGCGGTGCAGGGGGAAGGAAATGGCGGTGCAGGGGGAAGGAAATGGCGGTGCAGTGTGAAGGAAATGGCGGTGCAGGGGGAAGGAAATGGCGGTGCAGGGGGAAGGAAATGGCGGTGCAGGGGGAAGGAAATGGCGGTGCAGGGGGAAGGAAATGGCGGTGCAGTGTGAAGGAAATGGCGGTGCAGGGGGAAGGAAATGGCGGTGCAGGGGGAAGGAAATGGCGGTGCAGTGTGAAGGAAATGGCGGTGCAGGGGGAAGGAAATGGCGGTGCAGGGGGAAGGAAATGGCGGTGCAGGGGGAAGGAAATGGCGGTGCAGGGGGAAGGAAATGGCGGTGCAGGGGGAAGGAAATGGCGGTGCAGTGGGAAGGAAATGGCGGTGCAGGGGGAAGGAAATGGCGGTGCAGGGGGAAGGAAATGGCGGTGCAGTGTGAAGGAAATGGCGGTGCAGGGGGAAGGAAATGGCGGTGCAGGGGGAAGGAAATGGCGGTGCAGGGGGAAGGAAATGGCGGTGCAGTGTGAAGGAAATGGCGGTGCAGGGGGAAGGAAATGGCGGTGCAGGGGGAAGGAAATGGCGGTGCAGGGGGAAGGAAATGGCGGTGCAGGGGGAAGGAAATGGCGGTGCAGTGTGAAGGAAATGGCGGTGCAGTGTGAAGGAAATGGCGGTGCAGTGTGAAGGAAATGGCGGTGCAGTGTGAAGGAAATGGCGGTGCAGTGGGAAGGAAATGGCGGTGCAGTGTGAAGGAAATGGCGGTGCAGGGGGAAGGAAATGGCGGTGCAGGGGGAAGGAAATGGCGGTGCAGGGGGAAGGAAATGGCGGTGCAGTGTGAAGGAAATGGCGGTGCAGGGTGAAGGAAATGGCGGTGCAGGGGGAAGGAAATGGCGGTGCAGGGGGAAGGAAATGGCGGTGCAGTGTGAAGGAAATGGCGGTGCAGGGGGAAGGAAATGGCGGTGCAGTGTGAAGGAAATGGCGGTGCAGTGTGAAGGAAATGGCGGTGCAGGGGGAAGGAAATGGCGGTGCAGTGTGAAGGAAATGGCGGTGCAGGGGGAAGACCAAATATATTTGCAAAAAAGTGATGAAGAGATGATCACCAATAGATAGCCGCTTAATTGCACTAATTGCACTCAGCCTAATTGCTCGTATTCCATAGAACTGGACCGTAGGTGTCCCAAACGTGCATTTGTAATGCAAACACCAAGGAGGTACGTACAAAAAAATAATAACATGTTATTAAACTCATCTATCCAAAAAATATGCACATACACTCTAATAAATGTTAAAACCAAAGTCTCTATTGTCTACACAGTATCTACCAAATCTTGCATATAAAATCAGATAACACCTATATATCACTGATAACACCTATATATCACTGATAACGCCTATATATCACTGATAACACCTATATATCACTGATAACGCCTATATATCACTGATAACACCTATATATCACTGATAACGCCTATATATCACTGATAACGCCTATATATCACTGATAACGCCTATATATCACTGATAACGCCTATATATCACTGATAACGCCTATATATCACTGATAACACCTATATATCACTGATAACACTGATAACACAAATAATCACTGATATCCAATTTCCTCTCCCTCGCTCTGCTATTCCCGCTGACAAAGTGAGAATATGACGTAAGGGGGAGGTCTGACATAACAGCACTGGGATCTAAGCAACCATTTTGAGTGAGCATCCATCTTAGGTGCCTGATATTGTCTATTTGTCTATATGAAAGTTGGAATGAACGTTAGTTTAAAATACATTTTTTTTTTCTGAAGTTCCAATTGATATTGAGCGGTTCAGCTAAGCCAAAGGACCTTGAGAATGAGGGCTAAGTGCCAATGTTATGAAAATACGAGACAGATAGGCACTGTCCGAGGGGGGGGCAATGTGTTCTGTATGTAGAGTAAAAGTCACCGGCTTGTATAAGGAATATTAGCTGAATCATTTCATTTCTAATATGCATCCCATAATAATGCTTTAACTCGATGTGTTCGTGTGCAGTTTGTTTACCTTTTACGCTCACGTAGTGACGACACGCAGCCTTGTAGAGGGGGCGTGGGTTTAGTATTTTGTGTATAAATAAGGCCTGTATGCACCATGTCGTTGGGAGGGTTTTATTTGAAACTCTCCTCTGCGTGTGCACCGCACAAGCAATAAACTTATTTGTCTATTCTGCAAAATATAACCTCAGACTTGTGTTTTTATTCACAACTTTTAACACCGCACACAGCAGGCTGCACGACGCTCCTATCTTAGCCCAGCACCCTGCGACGCTTCCCCTCTCTGCTACCCTGTTCCTTACCATGCCGCGCGCCCCACTCATACACGACCTCCGTCAGCCCGAACTTGTACTGCGCCACGAAATCTTCCACGGACTCGCGCAGACCGCACTCCCCTCTGCACCTCAGCCAGGTTCCGCGCCAACGCACGCACCTTTTCCACGCCCTGCGTGGTGTGATATGACGGTCACAGGCTGTGAGGGTGTGTGTGTGTCTCTCCTCCCTGCCTGGCCCGCAGGCCAATGAGCTGTGTCCGTCCGCCGGCCAATCACAGGGGGCACAAATACACACACAAACATTATTTCAGTCATATATATATATACACACACACACACACACACACACACACACAGACAGACACACTACACCAATGCACGCACCCCTGAGCAAGGGTCATACAACACACACACACCTGGCGGAGCGCGTCAGTGAGCCGGGACAGGATGATATAATCCAAACACACCCTGCTGAGCGCGTTAGTAAGCGGACACAGGGTGATATAACACACACACACCTGGCACAGCGCGTCGGTGAGCCGGGGCAGGGCGATATAACACACAGCTGGCGGAGCGCGTCGGTGAGCCGGGGCAGGGCGATATAACACACACACCTGGCGGAGCGTGTCGGTGAGCTGGGGCAGGACTATATAACACACACACCTGGTGGAACGCGTCGGTGAGCGGGGGCAGGACTATATAACACACACCTGGTGGAACGCGTCGGTGAGCGGGGGCAGGGCGATATAACACACACACCTGGCAGAGCGTGTCGGTGAGCTGGGGCAGGACTATATAACACACACACCTGGTGGAACGCGTCGGTGAGCCGGTGCAAGGCGATATAACACACACACACCTGGCGGAGCGCGTCGGTGAGCGGGGGCAGGATGATATTACACACCCACCTGGTGGAGCGCGTCGGTGAGCGGGGGCAGGGCGATATAACACACCCACCTGGTGGAGCGCGTCGGTGAGCGGGGGCAGGGCGATATAACACACCCACCTGGCGGAGCGTGTCGGTGAGTCGGGGCTCGCACTGCGTCTTGTGTTGGAAGACCACGCAGGACAGGAGGGAGACAATCTCCTCGGGACGGAGGGGGGACAGAGCCCCGTCAAGGACCAGCTCAGTGACCAGCAGTTCATGTCCACTAACCTCGCAGGCCACCCGGCCCTTCAACTGCACCGCCCCACCAGCGTCTATATACTGGAGGGAGCGTAGGACCTGAGGGGGGAGAGAGAGAGGGGGATAGGGGAGACGGAGGGAGGGAAGGGGGTGGGAGAAAGAGATGGAAGGGGAAAAGAGAAGGGGGAGGGAGAAAGAGAGGAAGGGAGGGGGGAAGGGAAGAAGAGGGAAGGGAGAAAGAGACCGGGGGGGAAGACATGGAACGGGAGAGGAAGAGAGGGGGGGCGAGAGAGGAAGAGCGAGAGAGGAAGAGAGGGGGGGGGGGCGAGAGAGGAAGAGAGGGGGGGGGCGAGAGAGGAAGAGAGGGGGGGGCGAGAGAGGAAGAGAGGGGGGGCGAGAGAGGAAGAGAGCGGGAGAGAGGAAGAGAGGGGGGGCGAGAGAGGAAGAGAGGGGGCGAGAGAGGAAGAGAGGGGGGGCGAGAGAGGAAGAGAGGGGGCGAGAGAGGAAGAGAGGGGGGGCGAGAGAGGAAGAGAGGGGGGGCGAGAGAGGAAGAGAGGGGGGGCGAGAGAGGAAGAGAGGGGGGGCGAGAGAGGCAGAGGGGGGGCGAGAGGAAGAGGGGGGGGCGAGAGAGGAAGAGGGGGGGGCGAGAGAGGAAGAGGGGGGGGCGAGAGAGGAAGAGCGAGAGAGGAAGAGGGGGGGCGAGAGAGGAAGAGAGGGGGGGAAAGAGGAAGAAAGGGGGGGCGAGAGAGGAAGAGAGGGGGGAAAGAGGAAGAAAGGGGGGGCGAGAGAGGAAGAGAGGGGTGTGCGAGAGGAAGAGAGGGTGAAAGAGGGGGAGGAGAGGAAGAGGGGGTGAGAGAAATGATTGATATCCCGCTATCTCCTTATGACACAAGTTCCCTCCCCCCCCGCATGCTCATCCCTTTCCCTTTGACTCCCCTGTGCCTCACATTGACTCTCTGCAGGTACTCGGGGAGGAGGCTCAGTGATTGGTCGGACATCAGGTAGCGGAGACGCTCCAGCTCATCCATGACCTTGGATCTGTGCTCCAGGAGGAGATACTGTGCATCGGGGTCAGAGAGGGAGAAGGGTCAGAGGTCATACTGTGCATCGGGTCAGAGAGCGAGAAGGGTCAGAGGTCATACTGTGCATTGGGATCAGAGAGAGGGGTCAGAGGTCATACTGTGCATCGGGGTCAGAGAGAGAGAAGGGTCAGAGGTCATACTGTGCATCGGGGTCAGAGAGAGAAGGGTCAGAGGTCATACTGTGCATCGGGATCAGAGAGAGAGAGAGGGGTCAGAGGTCATACTGTGCATCGGGATCACAGAGAGAGAGGGGTCAGAGGTCATACTGTGCATCGGGATCACAGAGAGAGAGGGGTCAGAGGTCATACTGTGCATCGGGATCACAGAGTGAGAGGGGTCAGAGGTCATACTGTGCATCGGGATCACAGAGAGAGAGGGGTCAGAGGTCATACTGTGCATCGGGATCAGAGAGAGAGAGGGGTCAGAGGTAATACTGTGCATCGGGGTCAGAGAGAGAGAAGGGTCAGAGGTCATACTGTGCATCGGGGTCAGAGAGAGAGAAGGGTCAGAGGTCATACTGTGCATCGGGATCAGAGAGAGAGAGGGGTCAGAGGTCATACTGTGCATCGGGATCACAGAGAGAGGGGTCAGAGGTCATACTGTGCATCGGGATCAGAGAGAGAGAGGGGTCAGAGGTCATACTGTGCATCGGGATCACAGCGAGAGAGGGGTCAGAGGTCATACTGTGCATCGGGATCACAGAGAGAGAGGGGTCAGAGGTCATACTGTGCATCGGGATCAGAGAGAGAGAGGGGTCAGAGGTCATACTGTGCATCGGGATCAGAGAGAGAGAGGGGTCAGAGGTCATACTGTGCATCGGGGTCAGAGAGAGAGAGGGGTCAGAGGTCATACTGTGCATCGGGATCAGAGAGAGAGGGGTCAGAGGTCATACTGTGCATCGGGATCAGAGAGCGAGGGGTCAGAGGTCATACTGTGCATCGGGATCAGAGAGAGAGGGGTCAGAGGTCATACTGTGCATCGGGGTCAGAGGTCATACTGTGCATCGGGGTCAGAGAGAGAGAGGGGTCAGAGGTCATACTGTGCATCGGGATCACAGAGAGAGGGGTCAGAGGTCATACTGTGCATCGGGATCACAGAGAGAGGGGTCAGAGGTCATACTGTGCATCGGGGTCAGAGAGAGAGGGGTCAGAGGTCATACTGTGCATCGGGATCAGAGAGAGAGAGGGGTCAGAGGTCATACTGTGCATCGGGATCAGAGAGAGAGAGGGGTCAGAGGTCATACTGTGCATCGGGATCACAGAGAGAGGGGTCAGAGGTCATACTGTGCATCGGGATCAGAGAGAGAGAGAGGGGTCAGAGGTCATACTGTGCATCGGGATCAGAGAGAGAGGGGTCAGAGGTCATACTGTGCATCGGGATCAGAGAGAGAGAGGGGTCAGAGGTCATACTGTGCATCGGGATCACAGAGAGAGGGGTCAGAGGTCATACTGTGCATCGGGATCAGAGAGAGAGGGGTCAGAGGTCATACTGTGCATCGGGATCAGAGAGAGAGAGGGGTCAGAGGTCATACTGTACATCGGGATCAGAGAGAGAGAGGGGTCAGAGATCATACTGTGCATCGGGATCACAGAGAGAGGGGTAAGAGGTCATACTGTGCATCGGGATCACAGAGAGAGGGGTCAGAGGTCATACTGTGCCTCGGGGTCAGAGGTCATACTGTGCATTGGGGTCAGAGAGAGAGGGGTCAGAGGTCATACTGTGCATCGGGATCAGAGAGAGAGAGAGGGGTCAGAGGTCATACTGTGCATCGGGATCAGAGAGAGAGGGGTCAGAGGTCATACTGTGCATCGGGATCAGAGAGAGAGAGGGGTCAGAGGTCATACTGTGCATCGTGATCAGAGAGAGAGAGAGGGGTCAGAGGTCATACTGTGCATCGGGATCACAGAGAGAGGTCAGAGGTCATACTGTGCATCGGGGTCAGAGAGAGAGAGGGGTCAGAGGTCATACTGTGCATCGGGATCACAGAGAGAGGGGTCAGAGGTCATACTGTGCATCGGGGTCAGAGAGAGAGGGGTCAGAGGTCATACTGTGCATCGGGGTCAGAGAGAGAGGGGTCAGAGGTCATACTGTGCATCGGGATCAGAGAGAGAGGGGTTAGAGGTCATACTGTGCATCGGGATCAGAGAGAGAGAGGGGTCAGAGGTCATACTGTGCATCGGGATCAGAGAGAGAGGGGTCAGAGGTCATACTGTGCATCGGGATCACAGAGAGAGGGGTCAGAGGTCATACTGTGCATCGGGATCAGAGAAAGAGAGGGGTCAGAGGTCATACTGTGCATCGGGATCAGAGAGAGGGGTCAGAGGTCATACTGTGCATCGGGATCAGAGAGAGAGAGGGGTCGGAGGTCATACTGTGCATCGGGATCAGAGAGAGAGAGGGGTCAGAGGTCATACTGTGCATCGGGATCACAGAGAGAGGGGTCAGAGGTCATACTGTGCATCGGGATCAGAGAGAGAGGGGTCAGAGGTCATACTGTGCATCGGGATCAGAGAGAGAGAGGGGTCAGAGGTCATACTGTGCATCGGGATCAGAGAGAGAGGGGTCAGAGGTCATACTGTGCATCGGGATCAGAGAGAGAGAGGGGTCAGAGGTCATACTGTGCATCTGGATCACAGAGAGAGGGGTCAGAGGTCATACTGTGCATCGGGGTCAGAGAGAGAGGGGTCAGAGGTCATACTGTGCATCGGGGTCAGAGAGAGAGGGGTCAGAGGTCATACTGTGCATCGGGATCAGAGAGAGAGAGGGGTCAGAGGTCATACTGTGCATCGGGATCACAGAGAGAGGGGTCAGAGGTCATACTGTGCATCGGGATCACAGAGAGAGGGGTCAGAGGTCATACTGTGCATCGGGATCAGAGAGAGAGGGGTCAGAGGTCATACTGTGCATCGGGATCAGAGAGAGAGGGGTCAGAGGTCATACTGTGCATCGGGGTCAGAGAGAGAGGGGTCAGAGGTCATACTGTGCATCGGGATCAGAGAGAGAGAGGGGTCAGAGGTCATACTGTGCATCGGGATCACAGAGAGAGGGGTCAGAGGTCATACTGTGCATCGGGATCACAGAGAGAGGGGTCAGAGGTCATACTGTGCATCGGGATCAGAGAGAGAGAGAGAGGGGTCAGAGGTCATACTGTGCATCGGGATCAGAGAGAGAGGGATCGGGATCAGAGAGAGAGAGGGGTCAGAGGTAATACTGTGCATCGGGATCACAGAGAGAGGGGTCAGAGGTCATACTGTGCATCGGGATCAGAGAGAGAGGGGTCAGAGGTCATACTGTGCATCGGGATCAGAGAGAGAGAGGGGTCAGAGGTCATACTGTACATCGGGATCAGAGAGAGAGAGGGGTCAGAGATCATACTGTGCATCGGGATCACAGAGAGAGGGGTCAGAGGTCATACTGTGCATCGGGATCAGAGAGAGAGGGGTCAGAGGTCATACTGTGCATCGGGATCACAGAGAGAGGGGTCAGAGGTCATACTGTGCATCGGGGTCAGAGAGAGAGGGGTCAGAGGTCATACTGTGCATTGGGGTCAGAGAGAGAGGGGTCAGAGGTCATACTGTGCATCGGGATCAGAGAGAGAGAGAGGGGTCAGAGGTCATACTGTGCATCGGGATCAGAGAGAGAGGGGTCAGAGGTCATACTGTGCATCGGGATCAGAGAGAGAGAGAGGGGTCAGAGGTCATACTGTGCATCGTGATCAGAGAGAGAGAGAGGGGTCAGAGGTCATACTGTGCATCGGGATCACACAGAGAGAGGTCAGAGGTCATACTGTGCATCGGGGTCAGAGAGAGAGAGGGGTCAGAGGTCATACTGTGCATCGGGATCACAGAGAGAGGGGTCAGAGGTCATACTGTGCATCGGGGTCAGAGAGAGAGGGGTCAGAGGTCATACTGTGCATCGGGGTCAGAGAGGGGTCAGAGGTCATACTGTGCATCGGGATCAGAGAGAGAGGGGTTAGAGGTCATACTGTGCATCGGGATCAGAGAGAGAGAAGGGTCAGAGGTCATACTGTGCATCGGGATCAGAGAGAGAGGGGTCAGAGGTCATACTGTGCATCGGGATCACAGAGAGAGGGGTCAGAGGTCATACTGTGCATCGGGATCAGAGAGAGGGGTCAGAGGTCATACTGTGCATCGGGATCAGAGAAAGAGAGGGGTCAGAGGTCATACTGTGCATCGGGATCAGAGAGAGAGAGGGGTCAGAGGTCATACTGTGCATCGGGATCAGAGAGAGAGAGGGGTCAGAGGTCATACTGTGCATCGGGATCACAGAGAGAGGGGTCAGAGGTCATACTGTGCATCGGGATCAGAGAGAGAGGGGTCAGAGGTCATACTGTGCATCGGGATCAGAGAGAGAGAGGGGTCAGAGGTCATACTGTGCATCGGGATCAGAGAGAGAGGGGTCAGAGGTCATACTGTGCATCGGGATCAGAGAGAGAGAGGGGTCAGAGGTCATACTGTGCATCGGGATCACAGAGAGAGGGGTCAGAGGTCATACTGTGCATCGGGGTCAGAGAGAGAGGGGTCAGAGGTCATACTGTGCATCGGGGTCAGAGAGAGAGGGGTCAGAGGTCATACTGTGCATCGGGATCAGAGAGAGAGAGGGGTCAGAGGTCATACTGTGCATCGGGATCAGAGAGAGAGGGGTCAGAGGTCATACTGTGCATCGGGATCAGAGAGAGAGAGGGGTCAGAGGTCATACTGTGCATCGGGATCAGAGAGAGAGGGGTCAGAGGTCATACTGTGCATCGGGATCAGAGAGAGAGGGGTCAGAGGTCATACTGTGCATCGGGGTCAGAGAGAGAGGGGTCAGAGGTCATACTGTGCATCGGGGTCAGAGAGAGAGGGGTCAGAGGTCATACTGTGCATCGGGATCAGAGAGAGAGGGGTCAGAGGTCATACTGTGCATCGGGATCAGAGAGAGAGAGGGGTCAGAGGTCATACTGTGCATCGGGATCAGAGAGAGAGAGGGGTCAGAGGTCATACTGTGCATCGGGATCAGAGAGAGAGAGGGGTCAGAGGTCATACTGTGCATCGGGATCAGAGAGAGAGAGAGGTCAGAGGTCATACTGTGCATCGGGATCACAGAGAGAGGGGTCAGAGGTCATACTGTACATCGGGATCAGAGGTCATGCAGGGAATTGGGGTCAGAGGTCATGCTGTGCATCATGGTCCAAGGTCATATTTACTGTGCATTGGGGTCAAAGGTCATAATGTGTCTCGGTTACAGGAAGACGGAGGTGAGAGGTCGTCGTGTATCAGGGTCAGATGTCATATAGTCTATAGTGATTAGACAGGTCAGAGGTCATACTGGGGTCAGGGTCACAGAAAAGGGGTAAGAAGTCACACAGTGCATCTGTGCAAATTATTTGCCCCCCTAAAGACACAATGGTGTAATTGATCCCCCAATGATGCACAGTAAAGGATGATCTGCCCTCCCCCCCCGCCCCCCCCTTCCTATACCTGGGTGTTGAAGCGAGGGCTGTTGGGGCTGTTGAACTCCTTTAATGCCCCCTCCAGTCTTCTTGCCCTGCTAACTGCCTCCACCACCTCCAGGTCCTTCAGCTGTAGGTCGTTGACGGGGCAAAGGGGGCAAAGAGTCCCAGGGGGCAGATCGGCGAGGCGGGACAGCTCCTGAGTCACCCCAGAGACGGCAGGGCCAGGGGGGTCATTCCTGTACGGGGGAAGGGCGGGGGAGGGTAAGTGGAGAGAGAGAAGGGTAAGTGGAGTGAGAGAAGGGGCAGTTAGCGAGGAGGCCGAGAGAAAATTAAGTGAAGGGGGGACGGGGACGGGGGACGGGACCACAAAAAGAGGGTGGAGTCTCCTCCAGGGTCAGTGGGCGAAACATCAAGGAGCAGACGCAGGGGGGGCGCGAGACCTCCGGGGGCAGACGCAGGGGCGTGACCTCCAGGAGCAGACGCGGGGGGGAGGGGGGCGCGTGACCTCCGGGGGCAGTAGTAGGGGGGGGGCATGACCTCCGCAGGCAGATGCATGGGGGCGTGACCTCTGGGGGCAGATGCAGGGGGGGGGAATGTGATCTCTGTGGGCAAACGCAGGGGGAACAACATGACCTCCGGGGGCAGAAGCAGGGGGGGGGGGGGGGGCGTGTTACCTGTAGCGAGGGGATTGCCGGCGGTTGACGTCCTCAAGGATCTTGTCCGCGCTGAGCCGCAGTGTCCGGCCGGTCACTGTGATAATGTCCGAGGGCCGGAGCCGTAGCACCGTGTGACCGCAGGGACCTGGGGGGGGGGGGGGGGAGTAGGGAGACTGAGCTCTCTTACAGAAGATCTCCCCCACTTATTCCCCACTCTCCCTCCCTTTCTCCCTCGCCCCCTCCTCCACTTATTCCCCACTCCCCCTCCTCTCCTTCCCTTTCTCACTCCCCCACCTCTCCCTCCCTCCCCCACTTATTCCCCATTCTCCCTCGCCCCCTTCTTTCTCTCTCTCTCCCAGTTTGTATTGGGAAGCACCACTTATGAGCTGAAGTTTGCCATAACATGTGCTTTAGCAGAACTCTCTCTTGTCATGTTTGACCACTCATCAGCTTAAGTGTGCCATGACATGTGCTTTGAGTTAGCAGAGCACTCTCTCTCTGTCACATGTTTACCATATATAGAGTTGTTTACTGCAAAGGAAGTGTGACTCATCAGTTTAAGTATGCATTTTGCTACAACACTTAGCACTGATTGGAGGAAGCCTAACACAAAATACAATAAATAAGAGTTTAGGCTGGGGATAGTGCCAGAAGCTTCTCCATGGACCGTGCAGGTGCCCTGGCCAAGAATTCCCCTCGCTCTCTCGGGATCAGACTAGACTGATTGGGGCTTCCCTGGGTGTTTGGAGCGTTTGGAGTGTGGACACAGCCCTCTGAAGAGAGGAGAGAGCTGACAGGAAAGAGGAGAGAGATCTAGATGCCGGTAAATCCTCGCGCGCCAACATTTTAACGCGATCCCGGTTATAACGCGGTCTCATTCTGTGGCCCCCAAGGACCGCGTTATAACGGGGTTCAGCTGTATATATACATACATATATACACACATATACATATACACACATATACATATATACACACACATATACATATATACACACACATATACATATACACACAAAGAGAGAGATATAGACACAGACACACTGACAGACACCCTCTCACCCTCTGGCCGGTACACCTCGCCCTCTCACCCTCTGGCCGGTACACCTCGCCCTCTCACCCTCTGGTCGGTACACTTCGCCCTCTCACCCTCTGGCCGGTACACCTCGCCCTCTCACCCTCTGGCCGGTACACCTCGCCCTCAGGCCGGTACACCTCGCCCTCTCACCCTCTGGCCGGTACACCTCGCCCTCTCACCCTCTGGCCGGTACACCTCGCCCTCTCACCCTCTGGCCGGTACACCTCACCCTCTCACCCTCTGGCTGGTACATCTCGCCCTCTCACAATCTGGCTGGTACACCTCGCCCTCTGGCCGGTACACCTCGCCCTCTCACCCTCTGGCCAGTACACCTCGCCCTCTGGCCAGTACACCTCGCCCTCTCACCCTCTGGCCGGTACACCTCGCAATCTAACCCTCTGGCCGGTACACCTCGCCCTCTCAACCGGTACATCTCGCCCTCTCACCCTCTGGCCGATACACCTCGCCCTCTCACCCTCTGGCCGGTACACCTCGCCCTCTCACCCTCTGGCCGGTACACCTCACCTCTCTCACCCTCTGGCCGGTACACCTCGCCCTCTCACCCTCTGGCCGGTACACCTCGCCCTCTCACCCTCTGGCCGGTACACCTCGCCTTCTCACCGTCAGGCCGGTACACCTCGCCCTCTCACCCTCAGGCCACTACACCTCGCCCTCTCACCCTCTGGCCGGTACACCTCGCCCTCTCACCCTCAGGCCGGTACACCTCGCCCTCTCACCCTCTGGCTGGTACACCTCGCCCTCTCACCCTCAGGCCAGTACACCTCGCCCTCTCACCCTCAGGCCAGTACACCTCGCCCTCTCACCCTCAGGCCGGTACACCTCGCCCTCTCACCCTCTGGCCGGTACACCTCGCCCTCTCACCCTCAGGCCGGTACACCTCGCCCTCTCACCCTCAGGCCGGTACACCTCGTCCTCTCACCCTCAGGCCGGTACACCTCGCCCTCTCACCCTCAGGCCGGTACACCTCGCCCTCTCACCCTCAGGCCGGTACACCTCACCCTCTCATCCTCTGGCCGGTACACCTCGCCCTCTCACCCTCAGGCCGGTACACCTCGCCCTCTCACCCTCAGGCTGGTACACCTCGCCCTCTCACCCTCTGGCCGGTACACCTCGCCCTCTCACCCTCAGGCTGGTACACCTCGCCCTCTCACCCTCTGGCCGGTACACCTCGCCCTCTCACCCTCAGGCCGGTACACCTCGCCCTCTCACCCTCAGGCCGGTACACCTCGCGCTCTCACCCTCTGGCCGGTACACCTCGCCCTCTCACCCTCAGGCCGGTACACCTCGCCCTCTCACCCTCAGGCCGGTACACCTCGCCATGATGAGATCCTCTGGGACGGGCGCCCGCTTTTCCCCGGATCCGACCCTCTCCGGGGGGGCCAACGACGCCCCCTCCCGCCCCTTCTCACAAAGCACTAGGGTGGTGTAAACCCTGTTGGCAGCGTCGGAGGATACCTGTGGGTTAAAACAAAATGGCTACCAGCGAGTCGCATCATGCGCAGCACAACCCCACCCTTCTCCCCATTTGGTATGGTCCTACCTGCAGGATAACCCCAGGCACCATCGGGTGATACTCAGAACTGATCATGATGACACGTCCCACGCTTAGACACTTCATGCCATTGACAGACGCCATCACACGCCTCTGCAGGGGGAGACAGTGTAAAGTCCTAGAGGTGCCAGGCTCTGTATCTAACCCTGTGCCAGTCCTAGAGGTGCCGGCTCTGTATATCCCCCTGTGCCAGCCCTAGAGGTGCCAGGCTCTGTATATCCTCCTGTGCCAGCCCTAGAGGTGGCAGGCTCTGTATATCCTTGTGCCAGCTCTAGAGGTGCCAGGCTCTGTATATATTCCTTTGTGCCAGCTCTAGAGGTGCCAGGCTCTGTATATCCCCCAGTGCCAGCCCTAGAGGTGCCAGGCTCTGTATATATCCCCCTGTGCCAGCCCTAGAGGTGCCAGGCTCTGTATATCCCCCTGTGCCAGCCCTAGAGGTGCCAGGCTCTGTATATCCCCCTGTGCCAGCCCTAGAGGTGCCAGGCTCTGTATATCCCCCTGTGCCAGCCCTAGAGGTGCCAGGCTCTGTATATCCCCCTGTGCCAGCCCTAGAGGTGCCAGGCTGTGTATATCCCCCTGTGCCAGCCCTGGAGGTGCCACGATTTACCTGCATGGTCTCCCTGGCGTATAGCAGCTCCTGCACAGTCATATAATAATCCTGGAGGTCTCCAAGGTCCCCGACGCACTCAATGTCACCCATCTCTGCCAGTGTCCTCGTGAGACACGCTATACGCTGCTCGTGCGCCTGTCAATCAAAGAAACGGTGTCACCCTGCGGGGGAGGGACAGACTCATAGCTCCCATCTGTCTGTGTCACTGTGTCACCCTGCGGGGGAGGGACAGACTCATAGCTCCCATCTGTCTGTGTCACTGTGTCACCCTGCGGGGGAGGGACAGACTCATAGCTCCCTTCTGTCTGTGTCACTGTGTCACCCTGCGGGGGAGGGACAGACTCATAGCTCCCTTCTGTCTGTGTCACTGTGTCACCCTGCGGGGGGAGGGACAGACTCATAGCTCCCTTCTGTCTGTGTCACTGTGTCACCCTGCGGGGGGAGGGACAGACTCATAGCTCCCTTCTGTCTGTGTCACTGTGTCACCCTGCGGGGGGAGGGACAGACTCATAGCTCCCTTCTGTCTGTGTCACTGTGTCACCCTGCGGGGGAGGGACAGTCTCATAGCTCCCTTCTGTCTGTGTCACTGTGTCACCCTGCGGGGAGAGGGACAGACTCATAGCTCCCTTCTGTCTGTGTCACTGTGTCACCCTGTGGGGGGAGGGAGAGACTCATAGCTCCCTTCTGTCTGTGTCACTGTGTCACCCTGCGGGGGAGGGACAGACTCATAGCTCCCTTCTGTCTGTGTCACTGTGTCACCCTGCGGGGGGAGGGACAGACTCATAGCTCCCTTCTGTCTGTGTCACTGTGTCACCCTGCGGGGGAGGGACAGACTCATAGCTCCCTTCTGTTTGTGTCACTGTGTCACCCTGCGGGGGGAGGGACAGACTCATAGCTCCCTTCTGTCTGTGTCACTGGGTCACCCTGCGGGGGGAGGGACAGACTCATAGCTCCCTTCTGTCTGTGTCACTGTGTCACCCTGCGGGGGGAGGGACAGGCTCATAGCTCCCTTCTGTCTGTGTCACCCTGCGGGGGGAGGGACAGGCTCATAGCTCCCTTCTGTCTGTGTCACTGTGTCACCCTGCGGGGGAGGGACAGACTCATAGCTCCCTTCTGTCTGTGTCACTGTGTCACCCTGCGGGGGAGGGACAGACTCATAGCTCCCTTCTGTCTGTGTCACTGTGTCACCCTGCGGGGGAGGGACAGACTCATAGCTCCCTTCTGTCTGTGTCACTGTGTCACCCTGCGGGGGAGGGACAGACTCATAGCTCCCTTCTGTCTGTGTCACCCTGCGGGGGGAGGGACAGGCTCATAGCTCCCTTCTGTCTGTGTCACTGTGTCACCCTGCGGGGGGAGGGACAGACTCATAGCTCCCTTCTGTCTGTGTCACTGTGTCACCCTGCGGGGGGAGGGACAGACTCATAGCTCCCTTCTGTCTGTGTCACTGTGTCACCCTGCGGGGGAGGGACAGACTCATAGCTCCCTTCTGTCTGTGTCACTGTGTCACCCTGCGGGGGAGGGACAGACTCATAGCTCCCTTCTGTCTGTGTCACTGTGTCACCCTGCGGGCGGAGGGACAGACTCATAGCTCCCGTCTGTCTGTGTCACCCTGCGGGGGGAGGGACAGACTCATAGCTCCCTTCTGTCTGTGTCACTGTATCACCCTGCGGGGGAGGGACAGACTCATAGCTCCCTTCTTTCTGTCACTTTGTCACCCTGCGGGGGGAGGGACAGGCTCATAGTTCCCTTTTGTCTGTGTCACTGTGTCACCCTGCGGGGGGAGGGACAGACTCATAGCTCCCTTCTGTCTGTGTCACTGTGTCACCCTGCGGGGGGAGGGGACAGACTCATAGCTCCCTTCTGTCTGTGTCACTGTGTCACCCTGCGGGGGGGAGGGACAGACTCATAGCTCCCTTCTGTCTGTGTCACTGTGTCACCCTGCGGGGGGAGGGACAGACTCATAGCTCCCTTCTGTCTGTGTCACCATGCGGGGGGAGGGACAGACTCATAGCTCCCTTCTGTCTGTGTCACTGTGTCACCCTGCGGGGGGAGGGACAGACTCATAGCTCCCTTCTGTCTGTGTCACTGTGTCACCCTGCGGGGGGAGGGACAGACTCATAGCTCCCTTCTGTCTGTGTCACTGTGTCACCCTGCGGGGGGAGGGACAGACTCATAGCTCCCTTCTGTCTGTGTCACTGTGTCACCCTGCGGGGGGGAGGGACAGACTCATAGCTCCCTTCTGTCTGTGTCACTGTGTCACCCTGCGGGGGGAGGGACAGACTCCTAGCTCCCTTCTGTCTGTGTCACTGTGTCACCCTGCGGGGGAGGGACAGGCTCATAGTTCCCTTTTGTCTGTGTCACTGTGTCACCCTGCGGGGGGAGGGACAGACTCATAGCTCCCTTCTGTCTGTGTCACTGTGTCACCCTGCGGGGGGAGGGACAGACTCATAGCTCCCTTCTGTCTGTGTCACTGTCACCCTGCGGGGGAGGGACAGGCTCACAGTTCCCTTCTGTCTGTGTCACCCTGCGGGGGGAGGGACAGACTCATAGCTCCCTTCTGTCTGTGTCACTGTGTCACCCTGCGGGGGGAGGGGACAGGCTCATAGCTCCCTTCTGTCTGTGTCACTGTGTCACCCTGCGGGGGGAGGGACAGACTCATAGCTCCCTTCTGTCTGTGTCACTGTGTCACCCTGCGGGGGGGAGGGACAGACTCATAGCTCCCTTCTGTCTGTGTCACTGTGTCACCCTGCGGGGGGAGGGACAGACTCATAACTCCCTTCTGTCTGTGTCACTGTCACCCTGCGGGGGAGGGACAGACTCATAGCTCCCTTCTGTCTGTGTCACTGTGTCACCCTGCGGGGGGAGGGACAGACTCATAGCTCCCTTCTGTCTATGTCACCCTGCGGGGGGAGGGACAGACTCATAGCTCCCTTCTGTCTGTGTCACTGTGTCACCCTGCGGGGGGAGGGACAGACTCATAGCTCCCTTCTGTCTGTGTCACTGTGTCACCCTGCGGGGGAGGGACAGACTCATAGCTGCCTTCTGTCTGTGTCACTGTGTCACCTTGCGGGGGAGGGACAGGCTCATAGCTCCCTTCTGTCTGTGTCACTATGTCACCCTGCGGGGGAGAGACAGACTCATAGCTCCCTTCTGTCTGTCACTGTGTCACCCTGCGGGGGGAGGGACAGGCTCATAGCTCCCTTCTGTCTGTGTCACTATGTCACCCTGCGGGGGAGGGACAGACTCATAGCTCCCTTCTGTCTGTGTCACTGTGTCACCCTGCGGGGGGGGAGGGACAGACTCATAGCTCCCTTCTGTCTGTGTCACTGTGTCACCCTGCGGGGGGAGGGACAGGCTCATAGCTCCCTTCTGTCTGTGTCACCATGCGGGGGGAGGGACAGACTCATAGCTCCCTTCTGTCTGTGTCACTGTGTCACCCTGCGGGGGGAGGGACAGACTCATAGCTCCCTTCTGTCTGTGTCACTGTGTCACCCTGCGGGGGGAGGGACAGACTCATAACTCCCTTCTGTCTGTGTCACTGGGTCACCCTGCGGGGGGAGGGACAGACTCATAGCTCCCTTCTGTCTGTGTCACCCTGCGGGGGGAGGGACAGACTCATAGCTCCCTTCTGTCTGTGTCACTGGGTCACCCTGCGGGGGGAGGGACAGACTCATAGCTCCCTTCTGTCTGTGTCACCCTGCGGGGGGGAGGGACAGACTCATAGCTCCCTTCTGTCTGTGTCACTGTGTCACCCTGCGGGGGGAGGGACAGACTCATAGCTCCCTTCTGTCTGTGTCACTGTGTCACCCTGCGGGAGAGGGACAGACTCATAGCTCCCTTCTGTCTGTGTCACTGTGTCACCCTGCGGGGGAGGGACAGACTCATAGCTCCCTTCTGTCTGTGTCACCCTGCGGGGGGAGGGGACAGGCTCATAGCTCCCTTCTGTCTGTGTCACTGTGTCACCCTGCGGGGGAGGGACAGACTCATAGCTCCCTTCTGTCTGTGTCACTGTGTCACCCTGCGGGGGGAGGGACAGACTCATAGCTCCCTTCTGTCTGTGTCACTGTGTCACCCTGCGGGGGAGGGACAGACTCATAGCTCCCTTCTGTCTGTGTCACTGTGTCACCCTGCGGGGGAGGGACAGACTCATAGCTCCCTTCTGTCTGTGTCACCCTGCGGGGGGAGGGACAGGCTCATAGCTCCCTTCTGTCTGTGTCACTGTGTCACCCTGCGGGGGAGGGACAGACTCATAGCTCTCTTCTGTCTGTGTCACTGTGTCACCCTGCGGGGGGAGGGACAGGCTCATAGCTCCCTTCTGTCTGTGTCACTGTGTCACCCTGCGGGGGAGGGACAGACTCATAGCTCCCTTCTGTCTGTGTCACCCTGCGGGGGGAGGGACAGGCTCATAGCTCCCTTCTGTCTGTGTCACTGTGTCACCCTGCGGGGGAGGGACAGACTCATAGCTCCCTTCTGTCTGTGTCACTGTGTCACCCTGCGGGGGGAGGGACAGGCTCATAGCTCCCTTCTGTCTGTGTCACCCTGCGGGGGGAGGGACAGGCTCATAGCTCCCTTCTGTCTGTGTCACTGTGTCACCCTGCGGGGGAGGGACAGACTCATAGCTCCCTTCTGTCTGTGTCACTGTGTCACCCTGCGGGGGGAGGGACAGACTCATAGCTCCCTTCTGTCTGTGTCACTGTGTCACCCTGCGGGGGAGGGACAGACTCATAGCTCCCTTCTGTCTGTGTCACTGTGTCACCCTGCGGGGGAGGGACAGACTCATAGCTCCCTTCTGTCTGTGTCACTGGGTCACCCTGCGGGGGGAGGGACAGACTCATAGCTCCCTTCTGTCTGTGTCACTGTGTCACCCTGCGGGGGGAGGGACAGGCTCATAGCTCCCTTCTGTCTGTGTCACTGTGTCACCCTGCGGGGGAGGGACAGACTCATAGCTCCCTTCTGTCTGTGTCACCCTGCGGGGGGAGGGACAGGCTCATAGCTCCCTTCTGTCTGTGTCACTGTGTCACCCTGCGGGGGGAGGGACAGACTCATAGCTCCCTTCTGTCTGTGTCACTGTGTCACCCTGCGGGGGGAGGGACAGACTCATAGCTCCCTTCTGTCTGTGTCACTGTGTCCACCCTGCGGGGGAGGGACAGACTCATAGCTCCCTTCTGTCTGTGTCACTGTGTCACCCTGCGGGGGGAGGGACAGACTCATAGCTCCCTTCTGTCTGTGTCACCCTGCGGGGGGAGGGACAGACTCATAGCTCCCTTCTGTCTGTGTCACTGTATCACCCTGCGGGGGAGGGACAGACTCATAGCTCCCTTCTGTCTGTCACTTTGTCACCCTGCGGGGGGAGGGACAGGCTCATAGCTCCCTTCTGTCTGTGTCACTATGTCACCCTGCGGGGGGAGGGACAGGCTCATAGTTCCCTTTTGTCTGTGTCACTGTGTCACCCTGCGGGGGGAGGGACAGACTCATAGCTCCCTTCTGTCTGTGTCACTGTGTCACCCTGCGGGGGAGGGACAGACTCATAGCTCCCTTCTGTCTGTGTCACTGTGTCACCCTGCGGGGGGAGGGACAGACTCATAGCTCCCTTCTGTCTGTGTCACTGTGTCACCCTGCGGGGGGAGGGACAGACTCATAGCTCCCTTCTGTCTGTGTCACTGTCACCCTGCGGGGGAGGGACAGGCTCATAGCTCCCTTCTGTCTGTGTCACCCTGCGGGGGGGAGGGACAGACTCATAGCTCCCTTCTGTCTGTGTCACTGTGTCACCATGCGGGGGGAGGGACAGACTCATAGCTCCCTTCTGTCTGTGTCACTGTGTCACCCAGCGGGGGGAGGGAAAGACTCATAGCTCCCTTCTGTCTGTGTCACTGTGTCACCCTGCAGGGGAGGGACAGACTCATAGCTCCCTTCTGTCTGTGTCACCCTGCGGGGGGAGGGACAGACTCATAGCTCCCTTCTGTCTGTGTCACTGTGTCACCCTGCGGGGGGAGGGACAGACTCATAGCTCCCTTCTGTCTGTGTCACTGTGTCACCCTGCGGGGGGAGGGACAGACTCATAGCTCCCTTCTGTCTGTGTTACTGTGTCACCCTGCAGGGGAGGGGGACAGACTCATAGCTCCCTTCTGTCTGTGTCACCCTGTGGGGGGAGGGACAGTCTCATAGCTCCCTTCTGTCTGTGTCACCCTGCGGGGGGAGGGACAGACTCATAGCTCCCTTCTGTCTGTGTCACTGTATCACCCTGCGGGGGAGGGACAGACTCATAGCTCCCTTCTGTCTGTCACTTTGTCACCCTGCGGGGGGAGGGACAGGCTCATAGCTCCCTTTTGTCTGTGTCACTGTGTCACCCTGCGGGGGGAGGGACAGACACATAGCTCCCTTCTGTCTGTGTCACTGTGTCACCCTGCGGGGGGAGGGACAGACTCATAGCTCCCTTCTGTCTGTGTCACTGTCACCCTGCGGGGGAGGGACAGGCTCACAGTTCCCTTCTGTCTGTGTCACCCTGCGGGGGGAGGGACAGACTCATAGCTCCCTTCTGTCTGTGTCACTGTGTCACCCTGCGGGGGGAGGGACAGACTCATAGCTCCCTTCTGTCTGTGTCACTGTGTCACCCTGCGGGGGAGGGACAGACTCATAGCTCCCTTCTGTCTGTGTCACCCTGCGGGGGGAGGGACAGACTCATAGCTCCCTTCTGTCTGTGTCACTGTGTCACCCTGCGGGGGGAGGGACAGTCTCATAGCTCCCTTCTGTCTGTGTCACTGTGTCACCCTGCGGGGGGAGGGACAGACTCATAGCTCCCTTCTGTCTGTGTCACTGTGTCACCCTGCGGGGGGAGGGACAGTCTCATAGCTCCCTTCTGTCTGTGTCACTGTGTCACCCTGCGGGGGGAGGGACAGACTCATAGCTCCCTTCTGTCTGTATCACTGTGTCACCCTGCGGGGGAGGGACAGACTCATAGCTCCCTTCTGTCTGTGTCACTGTGTCACCCTGCGGGGGAGGGACAGACTCATAGCTCCCTTCTGTCTGTGTCACTGTGTCACCCTGCGGGGGAGGGACAGACTCATAGCTCCCTTCTGTTTGTGTCACTGTGTCACCCTGCGGGGGGATTGACAGACTCATAGCTCCCTTCTGTCTGTGTCACTGTGTCACCCTGCGGGGGAGGGACAGACTCATAGCTCCCTTCTGTCTGTGTCACTGTGTCACCCTGCGGGGGGAGGGACCAGACTCATAGCTCCCTTCTGTCTGTGTCACTGTGTCACCCTGCGGGGGGGAGGGACAGTCTCATAGCTCCCTTCTGTCTGTGTCACTTTGTCACCCTGCGGGGGGAGGGACAGACTCATAGCTCCCTTCTGTCTGTGTCACTTTGTCACCCTGCGGGGGGAGGGACAGACTCATAGCTCCCTTCTGTCTGTGTCACTTTGTCACCCTGCGGGGGGAGGGACAGACTCATAGCTCCCTTCTGTCTGTGTCACTGTGTCACCCTGCGGGGGGAGGGACAGACACATAGCTCCCTTCTGTCTGTGTCACTTTGTCACCCTGCGGGGGGAGGGACAGACACATAGCTCCCTTCTGTCTGTGTCACTGTGTCACGCTGCGGGGGGAGGGACAGACTCATAGCTCCCTTCTGTCTGTGTCACTGTGTCACCCTGCGGGGGGAGGGACAGACTCATAGCTCCCTTCTGTCTGTGTCACTGTGTCACCCTGCGGGGGGAGGGACAGACTCATAGCTCCCTTCTGTCTGTGTCACTGTGTCACCCTGCGGGGGGAGGGACAGACTCATAACTCCCTTCTGTCTGTGTCACTGTCACCCTGCGGGGGAGGGACAGACTCATAGCTCCCTTCTGTCTGTGTCACTGTGTCACCCTGCGGGGGGAGGGACAGACTCATAGCTCCCTTCTGTCTATGTCACCCTGCGGGGGGAGGGACAGACTCATAGCTCCCTTCTGTCTGTGTCACTGTGTCACCCTGCGGGGGGAGGGACAGACTCATAGCTCCCTTCTGTCTGTGTCACTGTGTCACCCTGCGGGGGAGGGACAGACTCATAGCTGCCTTCTGTCTGTGTCACTGTGTCACCTTGCGGGGGAGGGACAGGCTCATAGCTCCCTTCTGTCTGTGTCACTATGTCACCCTGCGGGGGAGGGACAGGACTCATAGCTCCCTTCTGTCTGTCACTGTGTCACCCTGCGGGGGGAGGGACAGACTCATAGCTCCCTTCTGTCTGTCACTGTGTCACCCTGCGGGGGGAGGGACAGGCTCATAGCTCCCTTCTGTCTGTGTCACTGGGTCACCCTGCGGGGGGAGGGACAGGCTCATAGCTCCCTTCTGTCTGTGTCACCCTGCGGGGGGAGGGACAGGCTCATAGCTCCCTTCTGTCTGTGTCACTGTGTCACCCTGCGGGGGAGGGGACAGACTCATAGCTCCCTTCTGTCTGTGTCACTGGGTCACCCTGCGGGGGGAGGGACAGGACTCATAGCTCCCTTCTGTCTGTGTCACTGTGTCACCCTGCGGGGGGAGGGACAGGCTCATAGCTCCCTTCTGTCTGTGTCACCCTGCGGGGGGAGGGACAGGCTCATAGCTCCCTTCTGTCTGTGTCACTGTGTCACCCTGCGGGGGGAGGGACAGACTCATAGCTCCCTTCTGTCTGTGTCACCCTGCGGGGGGAGAGGGACAGGCTCATAGCTCCCTTCTGTCTGTGTCACTGTGTCACCCTGCGGGGGGAGGGACAGACTCATAGCTCCCTTCTGTCTGTGTCACTGTGTCACCCTGCGGGGGGAGGGACAGACTCATAGCTCCCTTCTGTCTGTGTCACTGTGTCACCCTGCGGGGGAGGGACAGACTCATAGCTCCCTTCTGTCTGTGTCACTGTGTCACCCTGCGGGGGGAGGGACAGACTCATAGCTCCCTTCTGTCTGTGTCACCCTGCGGGGGGAGGGACAGACTCATAGCTCCCTTCTGTCTGTGTCACTGTATCACCCTGCGGGGGAGGGACAGACTCATAGCTCCCCTTCTGTCTGTCACTTTGTCACCCTGCGGGGGGAGGGACAGGCTCATAGCTCCCTTCTGTCTGTGTCACTGTGTCACCCTGCGGGGGGAGGGACAGGCTCATAGTTCCCTTTTGTCTGTGTCACTGTGTCACCCTGCGGGGGGAGGGACAGACTCATAGCTCCCTTCTGTCTGTGTCACTGTGTCACCCTGCGGGGGAGGGACAGACTCATAGCTCCCTTCTGTCTGTGTCACTGTGTCACCCTGCGGGGGGAGGGACAGACTCATAGCTCCCTTCTGTCTGTGTCACTGTGTCACCCTGCGGGGGGAGGGACAGACTCATAGCTCCCTTCTGTCTGTGTCACTGTCACCCTGCGGGGGAGGGACAGGCTCATAGCTCCCTTCTGTCTGTGTCACCCTGCGGGGGGGAGGGACAGACTCATAGCTCCCTTCTGTCTGTGTCACTGTGTCACCATGCGGGGGAGGGACAGACTCATAGCTCCCTTCTGTCTGTGTCACTGTGTCACCCTGCGGGGGGAGGGAAAGACTCATAGCTCCCTTCTGTCTGTGTCACTGTGTCACCCTGCAGGGGAGGGACAGACTCATAGCTCCCTTCTGTCTGTGTCACCCTGCGGGGGGAGGGACAGACTCATAGCTGCCTTCTGTCTGTGTCACTGTGTCACCCTGCGGGGGGAGGGACAGACTCATAGCTGCCTTCTGTCTGTGTCACTGTGTCACCTTGCGGGGGAGGGACAGGCTCATAGCTCCCTTCTGTCTGTGTCACTATGTCACCCTGCGGGGGAGGGACAGACTCATAGCTCCCTTCTGTCTGTCACTGTGTCACCCTGCGGGGGGAGGGACAGGCTCATAGCTCCCTTCTGTCTGTGTCACTGGGTCACCCTGCGGGGGGAGGGACAGGCTCATAGCTCCCTTCTGTCTGTGTCACCCTGCGGGGGGAGGGACAGGCTCATAGCTCCCTTCTGTCTGTG
The DNA here is from genome assembly GCF_040206685.1 of Ascaphus truei. Lineage (NCBI taxonomy): Eukaryota > Metazoa > Chordata > Amphibia > Anura > Ascaphidae > Ascaphus > Ascaphus truei. Next base: position 40,468 of record NW_027454359.1, read on the forward strand.
TCACTGTGTCACCCTGCGGGGGAGGGACAGACTCATAGCTCCCTTCTGTCTGTGTCACTGGGTCACCCTGCGGGGGGAGGGACAGACTCATAGCTCCCTTCTGTCTGTGTCACTGTGTCACCCTGCGGGGGGAGGGACAGGCTCATAGCTCCCTTCTTGTCTGTGTCACCCTGCGGGGGGAGGGACAGGCTCATAGCTCCCTTCTGTCTGTGTCACTGTGTCACCCTGCGGGGGAGGGACAGACTCATAGCTCCCTTCTGTCTGTGTCACCCTGCGGGGGGAGGACAGGCTCATAGCTCCCTTCTGTCTGTGTCACTGTGTCACCCTGCGGGGGGAGGGACAGACTCATAGCTCCCTTCTGTCTGTGTCACTGTGTCACCCTGCGGGGGGAGGGACAGACTCATAGCTCCCTTCTGTCTGTGTCACTGTGTCACCCTGCGGGGGAGGGACAGACTCATAGCTCCCTTCTGTCTGTGTCACTGTGTCACCCTGCGGGGGGAGGGACAGACTCATAGCTCCCTTCTGTCTGTGTCACCCTGCGGGGGGAGGGACAGACTCATAGCTCCCTTTCTGTCTGTGTCCACTGTATCACCCTGCGGGGGAGGGACAGACTCATAGCTCCCTTCTGTCTGTCACTTTGTCACCCTGCGGGGGGAGGACAGGCTCATAGCTCCCTTCTGTCTGTGTCACTGTGTCACCCTGCGGGGGGAGGGACAGCTCATAGTTCCCTTTTGTCTGTGTCACTGTGTCACCCTGCGGGGGGAGGGACAGACTCATAGCTCCCTTCTGTCTGTGTCACTGTGTCACCCTGCGGGGGAGGGACAGACTCATAGCTCCCTTCTGTCTGTGTCACTGTGTCACCCTGCA
>NW_027454359.1:46534-84125 GCF_040206685.1 Ascaphus truei
TTATACCGCTGACCCTATAACCTTATGTGTGTGAGACGCCCCCTTACCCCATCACAGGGGGGCGCCGCTGATCCTATAACCGTATGTGTGTGAGACGCCCCCTTACCCCATCACAGGGAGGCACCGCTGTCCCTATAACCCTGTGTGTGAGACCCTCTTACCCCATCACAGGGAGGCACCGCTGACCCTATAACCCTGTGTGTGAGACCCTCTTATCCCATCACAGGGAGGCACCGCTGACCCTATAACCCTGTGTGTGAGACCCTCTTATCCCATCACAGGGAGGCGCCGCTGACCCTATAACCCTGTGTGTGAGACCCTCTTATCCCATCACAGGGAGGCGCCGCTGACCCTATAACCCTGTGTGTGAGACCCTCTTACCCCATCACAGGGAGGCGCCGCTGACCCTATAACCCTGTGTGTGAGACGCCCCCTTATTCCATCACAGGGAGGCACCGCTGTCCCTATAACCCTGTGTGTGAGACCCTCTTACCCCATCTCAGGGAGGCACCGCTGACCCTATAACCCTGTGTGTGAGACGCCCCCTTATCCCATCACAGGGAGGCGTCGCTGACCCTATAACCCTGTGTGTGAGACGCCCCCTTATTCCATCACAGGGAGGCACCGCTGACCCTATAACCCTGTGTGTGAGACCCTCTTATCCCATCACAGGGAGGCACCGCTGTCCCTATAACCCTGTGTGTGAGACGCCCCCTTATCCCATCACAGGGAGGCACCGCTGTCCCTATAACCCTGTGTGTGAGACCCTCTTACCCCATCACAGGGAGGCACCGCTGTCCCTATAACCCTGTGTGTGAGACGCCCCCTTATTCCATCACAGGGAGGCGTCGCTGACCCTATAACCCTGTGTGTGAGACCCTCTTACCCCATCACAGGGAGGCACCGCTGTCCCTATAACCCTGTGTGTGAGACCCTCTTACCCCATCACAGGGAGGCACCGCTGTCCCTATAACCCTGTGTGTGAGACGCCCCCTTATTCCATCACAGGGAGGCACCGCTGTCCCTATAACCCTGTGTGTGAGACCCTCTTACCCCATCACAGGGAGGCACCGCTGACCCTATAACCCTGTGTGTGAGACGCCCCCTTATCCCATCACAGGGAGGCGTCGCTGACCCTATAACCCTGTGTGTGAGACGCCCCCTTATTCCATCACAGGGAGGCACCGCTGTCCCTATAACCCTGTGTGTGAGACGCCCCCTTATCCCATCACAGGGAGGCGCCGCTGTCCCTATAACCCTGTGTGTGTGAGACCCTCTTACCCCATCACAGGGAGGCGCCGCTGACCCTATAACCCTGTGTGTGTGAGACCCCCCCTTACCCGATCACAGGGAGGCGCCGCTGACCCTATAAACCTGTGTGTGTTAGACGCCCCCTTATCCCATCACAGGGAGGCGCCGCTGACCCTATAACCCTGTGTGTGTGAGACGCTTCCTTATCCCATCACAGGGAGGCGCCGCTGTCCCTATAACCCTGTGTGTGAGACCCTCTTACCCCATCACAGGGAGGCGCCGCTGACCCTATAACCCTGTGTGTGAGACGCCCCCTTATTCCATCACAGGGAGGCACCGCTGTCCCTATAACCCTGTGTGTGAGACCCTCTTACCCCATCACAGGGAGGCACCGCTGTCCCTATAACCCTGTGTGTGAGACCCTCTTACCCCATCACAGGGAGGCGTCGCTGACCCTATAACCCTGTGTGTGAGAGACCCTCTTACCCCATCACAGGGAGGCACCGCTGACCCTATAACCCTGTGTGTGTGTGAGACGCCCCCTTATCCCATCACAGGGAGGCACCGCTGTCCCTATAACCCTGTGTGTGAGAGACCCTCTTACCCCATCACAGGGAGGCGTCGCTGACCCTATAACCCTGTGTGTGAGACGCCCCCTTATCCCATCACAGGGAGGCGCCGCTGACCCTATAACCCTGTGTGTGAGACGCCCCCTTATCCCATCACAGGGAGGCGCCGCTGACCCTATAACCGTGTGTGTGAGACGCCCCCTTACCCCATCACAGGGAGGCGCCGCTGACCCTATAACCGTGTGTGTGAGAGACCCCCTTACCCCATCACAGGGAGGTGTCCCTGACCCTATTACCTTATAGTAATCCCCCTTCACCCAAGTGAAGGGAGGTATAACTGACCCTATAAGGATGGCGGCCCTATTAGTCTGTTATAATGAGGTGCGCAGTGGGCGGGGCTTTACCCTTTTGTCTGGAACGCCCCCACAGCATCGACCAATAGGAAGAATTGATTCTGCGTCTTCGTGCTGTTCCCCGTATACAGAAAATGTTCTAACGGGACCGGACGCTTCATGGTGCTGATAACGTATATCTTCCGCCTCTTTATCCTCCTGTAATCAATTAATTACACCGTAACGAGACACAGACCCTATAACAGCCCTATATTATAAATGGGAGATACAAGGGGGCTCCGTCCTATAAACAGAGACACAGATCCTATAACAGCCCTATATTATAAATGTTAGATACAAGAGGGACTCCGTCCTATAAACAGAGACACAGACCCTATAACAGCCCTATATTATAAATGGGAGATACAAGGGGGCTCCGTCCTATAAACAGAGACACAGATCCTATAACAGCCCTATATTATAAATGTTAGATACAAGAGGGACTCCGTCCTATAAACAGAGACACAGACCCTATAACAGCCCTATATTATAAATGGGAGATACAAGGGGGACTCCTTCCTATAAACTGAGACACAGACCCTATAACAGCCCTATATTATAAATGGGAGATACAAGGGGGCTCCGTCCTATAAACAGAGACACAGACCCTATAACAGTCCTATATTATAAATGTTAGATACAAGGGGGACTCCGTCCTATAAACAGAGACACAGACCCTATAACAGTCCTATATTATAAATGTTAGATACAAGGGGGACTCCGTCCTATAAACAGAGACACAGACCCTATAACAGTCCTATATTATAAATGGGAGATACAAGGGGGCTCCGTCCTATAAACAGAGACACAGACCCTATAACAGCCCTATATTATAAATGTTAGATACAAGGGGGACTCCGTCCTATAAACGGACACACAGACCCTATAACAGTCCTATATTATAAATGTTAGATACAAGGGGGACTCCGTCCTATAAACGGACACACAGACCCTATAACAGTCCTATATTATAAATGGGAGATACAAGGGGGACTCCGTCCTATAAACTGAGACACAGACCCTATAACAGTCTTATAGTGTAAATGGGAGAGACAAGGGGGACTCCGTCCTATAAACGGACACACAGATCCTATAACAGCCCTATTGTGTAAATGGGAGATACAACCGAGGCTCCATCCTATAAACGGACACAGACCCTATAAAACTCCTATATAATAAATGGGAGATATAAGTGGGTTCCATCCTATAAACGGACACACAGACCCTAAAGAAGTCCTACAGTATAAATGGAAGATACAAGGGGGACTCCGTCCCATAAACGGACACACAGACCCTATAAAAGTCCTATAGTATAAATGGGAGATATGATGGAGACTGCCCTATAAACTGACACAGAAACCCCTATAAGAGTCCTACTGTATAAATGGGACATACGAGGGAGACCCTATTACAGTCCTATATAGGATATATAGGAGCACTCACCCTATCCAGTCTGCAAACTCCAGGGTATTAGGAACAGTGGCGCTTAATAGGATTATCTGGACGTGATCAGGTAACATTATTAGGACCTCTTCCCATACGACGCCGCGCTGTAGGGTCAGAGACGTGGGGTGGTTAGGGCTGGACGGGCGGGAGGGAGCGGGGGAGGTTATAGGGCCAGGGAGACGGTCTTACCTCAGCATCGTTAATGTAATGAACTTCGTCAAAGATAACCCATTCTAAATCCCGAATGACGTCAGAACCGTTATACAGCATGGAGCTGAGAGAGGAGCAGAGATCATTATACTACAACATACAGGGGCGTCGCAGAGCGCGTCGGGAGAGGGGAGCGTTATACAGCATGGAGCTGAGAGAGGAGCAGAGATCATTATACTACAACATACAGGGGCGTCGCAGAGCGCGTCGGGAGAGGGGTGCGTTATATAGCATGGAGCTGAGAGAGGAGCAGAGATCATTATACTACAACATACAGGGGCGTCGCAGAGCGCGTCGGGAGAGGGGAGCGTTATACAGCATGGAGCTGAGAGAGGAGCAGAGATTATACAACAACATACAGGGGCGTCGCAGAGCGCATCGGGAGAGGGGAGCGTTATACAGCATGGAGCTGAGAGAGGAGCAGAGATCGTCATACTACAACATACAGGGGCGTCGCAGAGCGCGTCGGGAGAGGGGAGCGTTATACAGCATGGAGCTGAGAGAGGAGCAGAGATCATTATACTACAACATACAGGGGCGTCGCAGAGCGCGTCGGGAGAGGGGAGCGTTATACAGCATGGAGCTGAGAGGGGAGCAGAGATCATTATACTACAACATACAGGGGCGCCGCAGAGCGCGTCGGGAGAGGGGAGCGTTATACAGCATGGAGCTGAGAGAGGAGCAGAGATCCTTATACAACAACATACAGGGGCGTCGCAGAGCACGTCGGGAGAGGGGAGCATTATACAGCATGGAGCTGAGAGAGGAGCAGATATCATTATACCACAACATACAGGGGCGTCGCAAAGCGTGTCGGGAGAGGGGAGCGTTATACAGCATGGAGCTGAGAGAGGAGCAGAGATCATTATACTACAACATACAGGGGCGTCGCAGAGCGCGTCGGGAGAGGGGAGCGTTATACAGCATGGAGCTGAGAGAGGAGTAGAGATCATTATACCACAACGTACAGGGGCATCTCAGAGCGCGTCGGGAGAGGGGAGCATTATACAGCATGGAGCTGAGAGAGGAGTAGAGATCATTATACCACAACGTACAGGGGCGTCGCAGAGCGCGTTGGGAGAGGGGAGCGTTATAAAGCATGGAGCCGACAGAGGAGCAGAGATCATTATACTACAACATACAGGGGCGGCGCAGAGCGCGTCGGGAGAGGGGAGCATTATACAGTATGGAGCTGAGAGAGGAGCAGAGAGCATTATACAACAACATACAGGGGCGTCGCAGAGTGCGTCGGGAGAGGGGAGCATTATACAGCATGGAGCTGAGAGAGGAGCAGAGATCACTATACTACAACATACAGGGGCATCGCAGAGCGCGTCGGGAGAGGGGAGCGTTATACAGCATGGAGCTGAGAGAGGAGCAGAGATCATTATACTACAACATACAGGGGCGTCGCAGAGTGCGTCGGGAGAGGGGAGCGTTATACAGCATGGAGCTGAGAGAGGAGCAGAGATCATTATACTACAACATACAGGGGCGTCGCAGAGCGCATCGGGAGAGGGGAGCGTTATACAGCATGGAGCTGAGAGGGTAGCAGAGATCATTATACTACAACATACAGGGGCGTCGCAAAGCGCGTCGGGAGAGGGGAGCGTTATACAGCATGGAGCTGAGAGAGGAGCAGAGATCATTATACAACAACATACAGGGGCGTCGCAGAGCGCGTCGGGAGAGGGGAGCGTTATACAGCATGGAGCTGAGAGAGGAGCAGAGATCATTATACGACAACATACAGGGGCGTCGCAGAGCGCGTCGGGAGAGGGGAGCGTTATACAGCATGGAGCTGAGAGAGGAGCAGAGATCATTATACTACAACATACAGGGGCGTCGCAGAGCGCGTCGGGAGAGGGGAGCGTTATACAGCATGGAGCTGAGAGAGAAGCAGAGATCATTATACAACAACATACAGGGGCGTCGCAAAGCGCGTCGGGAGAGGGGAGCGTTATACAGCATGGAGTTGAGATCATTATACCACAACATACAGGGGCGTCGCAGAGTGCGTCGGGAGATGGGGGTGTTATACAGCATGGAGCTGAGAGAGGAGCAGAGATCATTATGCCACAACATACAGGGGCGTCGCAGAGCGCGTCGGGAGATGGGGGTGTTATACAGCATGGAGCCGAGAGAGGAGCAGAGATCATTATACTACAACATACAGGGGCGTCGCAGAGCGCGTCGGGAGAGGGGAGCGTTATACAGCATTGAGCTGAGAGAGGAGTAGAGATCATTATACTACAACATACAGGGGCGTCGCAGAGCACGTCGGGAGAGGGGAGCATTATACAGCATGGAGCTGAGAGAGGAGCAGATATCATTATACCACAACATACAGGGGCGTCACAAAGCGCGTCGGGAGAGGGGAGCGTTATACAGCATGGAGCTGAGAGAGGAGCAGAGATCATTATACTACAACATACAGGGGCGTCGCAGAGCGCATCGGGAGAGGGGAGCGTTATACAGCATGGAGCTGAGAGAGGAGCAGAGATCATTATACCACAACGTACAGGGGCGTCGCAGAGCGCGTCGGGAGAGGGGAGCGTTATACAGCATGGAGCTGAGAGAGGAGCAGAGATCATTATACTACAACATACAGGGGCGTCGCAGAGCGTGTCGGAAGAGGGGAGCGTTATACAGCATGGAGCTGAGAGAGGAGCAGAGATCATTATACAACAACATACAGGGGCGTCGCAGAGCGCGTTGGGAGAGGGGAGCGTTATACAGCATGGAGCCGAGAGAGGAGCAGAGATCATTATACAACAACATACAGGGGCGTCGCAGAGCGCGTCGGGAGAGGGGAGCATTATACAGCATGGAGCTGAGAGAGGAGCAGAGATCATTATGCTACAACATACAGGGGCGTCGCAGAGCACGTCGGGAGAGGGGAGCGTTATGCAGCAGGGAGCTGAGAGAGGAGCAGAGATCATTATACAACAACATACAGGGGCGACGCAAAAAGCGCATCGGGAGAGGGGAGCGTTATACAGCATGGAGCTGAGAGAGGAGCAGAGATCATTATACCACAACGTATAGGGGCGTCGAAGAGCGCGTCGGGAGAGGGGAGCGTTATACAGCATGGAGCTGAGAGAGGAGCAGAGATCATTATACTACAACATACAGGGGCGTCGCAGAGCGCATCGGGAGAGGGGAGCGTTATACAGCATGTAGCCGAGAGGAGCAGAGATCATTATACTACAACATACAGGGGCGTCGCAGAGCGCGTCGGGAGAGGGGAGCATTATACAGCATGGAGCTGAGAGAGGAGCAGAGATCATTATACTACAACATACAGGGGCGTCGCAGAGTGCGTCGGGAGAGAGGAGCGTTATACAGCATGGAGCGGAGAGAGGAGCAGAGATCATTATACTACAACATACAGGGGCGTCGCAGAGCACGTTGGGAGAGGGGAGCGTTATACAGCATGGAGCTGAGAGAGGAGCAGAGATCATTATACTACAACATACAGGGGCGTCGCAGAGCGCGTCGGGAGAGGGGAGCGTTATGCAGCAGGGAGCTGAGAGAGGAGCAGAGATCATAATACAACAACATACAGGGGCGTCGCAAAGCGTGTCGGGAGAGGGGAGCGTTATACAGCATGGAGTTGAGAGGAGCAGAGATCATTATACCACAACATACAGGGGCGTCGCAGAGCGCGTCGGGAGATGGGGGTGTTATACAGCATGGAGCCCAGAGAGGAGCAGAGATCATTATACTACAACATACAGGGGCGTCGCAGAGCGCGTCGGGAGAGGGGGGTGTTATACAGCATGGAGCTGAGAGAGGAGCAGAGATCATTATACAACAACATACAGGGGTGTTGCAAAGCGCGTCGGGAGAGGGGGGTGTTATACAGCATGGAACAGAGAGAAGCAGAAATAAAACTACAACGTACAGGGGCGTCGCAGAGCGCGTCAGGAGAGGGGAGCGTTATACAGCATGGAGCTGAGAGAGGAGCAAAGATCATTATACCACAACATAAAGGGGCGTCGCAGAGCGCGTCGGGAGATGGGTGTGTTATACAGCATGGAGCCGAGAGAGGAGCAGAGATCATTATACTACAACATACAGGGGCGTCGCAGAGCGCGTCGGGAGAGGGAGGTGTTATACAGCATGGATCTGAGAGAGGAGCAGAGATCATAATACCACAACCTACAGGGGTGTTGCAAAGCGCGTCGGGAGAGGGGGGTGTTATACAGCATGGAACAGAGAGAAGCAGAAATAAAACTACAACGTACAGAGGCGTCGCAGAGCGCGTCAGGAGAGGGGAGCGTTATACAGCATGGAGCCGAGAGAGGTGCAGAAATCATACTACAAAGTACAGGGGCAAAATACGGCACGCCTTAGAGTGAGTTGGCATGCCGCAGAGCGCATCGGCAGTCTGCGTCGGCACACCGCAGAACGCAACATGGGGGTATGTGTGGGGGCGTTATACAGCATAGAACTGAGAGAGGAGCAGAGATCATTATACAACAACGTACATGGGCAAAATACGGCATGTCGCAAGGGCGCATCAGGGGCATCGCAGAGCATGTTGGGGTGTCCCAGAGTGCGACGGGGTGTCACAGAGCATGTCGGGAGGGGGGCGTTATACAGCGAGGAGCAGAGATCCTAATACCACAACATACAGGGGCAAAATACGGTGCGTCGGGGTGTCGCAGAGCGCGTCGGGGAGAGGCGTTAAACAGCATGGAGCTGTGAGAGGAGCAGAGATCATTATACTACACCGTACAGGGGCAAAATACGGCACGTCGCAGAGCGCGTCGGGAGGGGTCGTCGCAGAGCGCGTCGGGAGGGTGACTTCGCAGAGCGCGTTGGGAGGGGGACGTCGCAGAGCGCGTCGGGAGGGGGACGTCGCAGAGCGGGTCGGGAGGGGGACGGCGCAGAGCGCGTCGGGAGGGGGACGTCGCAGAGCGCGTCGGGAGGGGGACGTCGCACACGTTGAGTCTGGGGAAAGGAGCGTTGTGTTGTACAGTACATAGGGGACGTGTCGCGCACGTGGGGGTGTCGTGCGGGGGGCAGTTAAAATATATATACACACACGCACACCCGCACACACGCGTGCACACACACACACACACACACACACAAACACACACACATACCGTAGGATCTCCGTGGTCATGATGAGGCAGGACGCCCCCGTATACAGCTGCACGTCCCCTGTAATCAGCCCCACGTCCCCAAATGTTTTCTTGAAGTCCCGAAACTTCTGATTGGATAAAGCCTTGATGGGGGAGGTGTATATAGTCCTATGGGAGAGAGTGCGAGAGGGAGACCTCTAGGGCTGGTACAGAGGGGATATACAGAGCCTGGCACCTCTAGGGCTGGTACAGAGGGGATATACAGAGCCTGGCACCTCTAGGGCTGGTACAGAGGGGATATACAGAGCCTGGCACCTCTAGGGCTGGTACAGGGGGATATACAGAGCCTGGCACCTCTAGGGCTGGCACAGGGGGATATACAGAGCCTGGCACCTCTAGGGCCGGCACAGGGGGATATACAGAGCCTGGCACCTCTAGGGCTGGTACAGAGGGGATATAGAGAGCCTGGCACCTCTAGGGCTGGCACAGGGGGATATACAGAGCCTGGCACCTCTAGAGCTGGCACAGGGGGATATACAGAGCCTGGCACCTCTTGGGCTGGCACAGGGGGATATACAGAGCCTGGCACCTCTAGGGCTGGCACAGGGGGATATACAGAGCCTGGCACCTCTAGGGCTGGCAAAAGGGGAATATACAGAGCCTGGCACTTCTAGGGTTGGCACAGGGGGATATACAGAGCCTGGCACCTCTAGGGCTAGCACAGGGGGATATATACAGAGCCTGGCACCTCTAGGGCTGGCACAGGGGGACATACAGAGCCTGGCACCTCTAGCACTGGCACAGGGGGATATACAGAGCCTGGCACCTCTAGCACTGGCACAGGGGGATATACAGAGCCTGGCACCTCTAGGGCTGGCACAGGGGAATATACAGAGCCTAGCACCTCTAGGGCTGGCACAGGGGGATATACAGAGCCTGCACCTCTAAGGCCGGCACAGGGGGATATACAGAGCCTGGCACCTCTAGGGCTGGCACAGGGGGATATACAGTGCCTGGCACCTCTAGGGCTGGCATAGGGATATATACAGAGCCTGGCACCTCTAGGACAGGCACAGGGGGATATACAGAGCCTGGCACCTCTAGGGCTGGCACAGGGGGATATACAGAGCCTGGCATCTCTAGGGCTGGCACGGGGATATACAGAGCCTGGCACCTCTAGGGCTGGCACAGGGTGATACACAGAGCCTGGCACCTCTAGGATGGGTTACCTGGTCATGTGCTTTAGGGACAGGGCTATGGCATACTCTGCCACCACGGTTTTGCCGGCGGACGTGTGAGCGGCAACGAAAACAGAGGAGCCGGACTCCAGGCACAGAACGGCTTGCTTCTGAAACGGGTCCAACTCAAAGGGGTGCTGAAAGAGGGGGAGGGGAGAAAGGGTGAGGGGGTGAGAGGAGTTAGGGAGAGGGGGAGAAAGAGGGAGAGGGGGAGAAAGAGGGAGAGGGGGACAAAGAGGGAGAGGGGGAGAAAGAGGGAGAGGGGGAGAAAGAGGGAGAGAGGAGGAAGAGAGATATAAAAATACGAGTTTCAAACATTGGCCGGACATTTCAAGGAGAGAGGCCACACTTTGGCGACTCTACAGGCATATCGACCCTGTGTTCCCAAACCCACAAGAGGGGGCGATAGAGATTGGCTCCTCCTACAGCTGGAGGCTCCACTTGTATCCACCTTGAACACCGTGGCCCCCCTCGAGGACCTCAAACCATGGTGCCTTCTCCAGCCGTTTGACCTGGTTCCTGTGGCACATCGTGGCGTAGCTACACCGATGCACGGACCGGAGGTCCACCACCCTGGCCAGCCCACGACGTTGGGGAGGCCACAGTTGATGCGGATGACGTGACCTTACTAGCCCTGCTGGTCTTAAAGTGGGGCTGGTTACCGAAGCCCGTACAAGGCGTTATCGGGATCTCTTGGGTATAGATCTGTGTGGCCCCCCGCTTATATCTACATTGGGACTTATGCTTCAGAATACCCTGGGATTATTCACGGCTCCACTCGGATGGGTCTTCGATTATATGTCTGTTATAACCATGGTGAATACACACACACACACAGATTACGTCTCCCACCTTAAAGGCCAGCTCAGGGATGCGTTTATAGAAATCTGCCACAGGGGAGGTAACGTCTAGGGGCACCGACCACTGCTCCGGGGTCACATCTGGTGGGGGGAGTGAGACCGGAGGGGCGTCCGGAGGAGAAGAGACCTGAAAGAGAGGGAGAAGGGGGTGAGAGGGAAGTAGGAAAGAGGGGGGGCGGGAAGACAAAACGAAATGTTCACGAACTATCCCTTGTGAATCCCAGAGAGGGGCGACACACAGGTCACCGCTTAGTTTGTGGGGCTTTATTAAATATAAGAAGTGATGGTCCCGACAGCAAGTTCGTAAGCGTCACAAATAGATATCTGTCACTGATGTGATTAGACGAATCACACCACACACTGCCTGGGTAAGAGGCGCAAGAGACAGATAACTGTTTCGCCTGCGAAAATAAACATTAGGTGGTCACATTTTATACGCAGGCGTGCGTGTGGAAAGCACGGACGCAGCCATGAAGATGGCGTCTGTGTAATTATTCGGGAAATTAATATACATCAACATCAAGCAAGGTTGTTTTTTTCTTCTAATAATTATAACAATAATAATTGTTTGTTCTTGTATAGCGCTGCTAGTTTTATGTAGAGACATTTTGCAGGCACAGGTCCCTGCCCCGTGGAGCTTACAATCTTTGTTTTTTTTTGGTGCCTGAGGCACAGGGAGATAAAGTGACTTGCCCAAGGTCACATGGAGCCAACAGCAGGAATTGAACCAGGTTCCCCTGCTTCACACTCTCAGTGCCAGTCAGTGTCTTTACTCGCTGAGCCGCTCCTTCTCCCTTTTTCTAAGTGGTAAAACTGTTGGCCTAGTAGCTGATTTACGACAGGGGGTGGGGGGTCTTCTAGGCGTTTCCATGCAGAAGGTCTGGGCATTAAGGTCGGCATGCGGGAATAGAAAAATCAGAACTCAGATGTGCGTTTGGCATCAGACACGCGAATTCTCATCTTTCTGCGCCAGTGACCTCTCTGGGACAGGACCTATAGGACATGTGGTAACGTAATGTATAGGGGTTTCTGTTTTATCCTGTTATTTTAAGAAGCTGTTCTGCATTTTATTGTGATTGTATGTTCCTGTAATAATCTTTGTATGTAATCTAAGCAATGTGTTTTTGTATATTAAAGCCAAACATTAATAAGTGATGCTTTGGGCTCTGAATGAACTGTTGCGCGCTCTGGAGAGAGTATTTACATTTTCGGACACATTTGGCTACAACAGATTTTTGTCTGTTAAGGGCATCGTTTTTCTTTAATAAATAGGGACCCGAGACCCTGGCAGATATAGATATAGAGATATAGATATATATATATACATACCAAGAAAAAAACACTGCTGCGCTAGCCGGAATACCAGACCACAGGGGTGATAATTGCACACAAATAAATGTCCACATAAAAACCACTAATACTTGTGTAAGTACATCTCGCTCAATAGGCAAACGGCAGCTCGCGCATGCGCCTGTCAGCACGTCCTGAACAGCAATACCGGCTCCCTGCCTGTACCAAAGGTGTGCGCAAGCGGGGAGACTATAGAGCCTGTTACAGATGCGTTATTTACATCAGTTATGCACGTATATGACGATTGCAGTACAGTACATGCATCGATAAGTGGGGAAAAGGTAGTGATTCACTTTAAGTACATTTTCCCTTTACATACATGCTCCGGTCCCATTGCGTACGTTAATGCGGGGTATGCCTGTACATATATACATATATATATATATATATATATATTTTTTTAATGTTTGAAGTTTTTGAAATATATCCTGTCATCACTTTATGTTTCCCTCATGTTTCATCCCTCTCTCCCCCTCCAGCCCCTTAAGAGTTAATGATTATAGCAATCAATTTGCATTCAGGTGTTTTTAATGTGCTTCATTTTATTATGGCATATATACATGTATGGTATCTTTGCTAGTACAGCTTTATCCCCTGAGGAAGTCGCATGTCGCGACGAAACGCGTAGGGAAGTAGCTAGCACTGGACTTCTTTATTGTTATCATTCATACTTTGAGCATTTGCATCTTTTGCTCGATTTGGAGCCTGTCCGTCCTCCATCACGTTTGGAATCCTGATGCAGGAAGTCTGACTACGTGTCAGTGTCCTACAGTACTGGTGGACACGGGCTCCCGCGGGATTACAACCAGGAGGAGATCAGGTGCGCGCACACCCTCCCGGCATCCACGACAGGAGAGCGTTGGACACCCCACATGGTACACATCTACGGAGGCTCCATCGGGTGATAGTAAAGACTCTACTTATCGTCTGATTTTATTTTGCACAATGTAAGTGTCCGTGACTCACCTGCACGTTTATTTCATTATTAAATGACAGTATTACGCTATGAGAGCCGCGCTGTCTTCTTTTATTTATATATATATATATATATATATATAGAATCCAATGCACAGCCGGCACACCATATGCAAGTAAATAAGTTTTGGTGCTTATCCCATAAAGCAATAACAGACCATACGATACCGGTTGCAACACGACATCAAGGGACAGCACGCAGGTAAGTAAATCAAAAATGTTCTATATTTGATAGAAGACACAAAAAACGACGTTTCGGTCCCCCAGTGGGACCTTTCTCAAGGTGGTGCACCACCTTGAGAAAGGTCCCACTGGGGGACCGAAACGTCGTTTTTTGTGTCTTCTATCAAATATAGAACATTTTTGATTTACTTACCTGCGTGCTGTCCCTTGATGTCGTGTTGCAACCGGTATCGTATGGTCTATATATATATATATATATATATATAATTACATCATTTCTCGGGTGGTGGCAGCGTATAGATATGAATGCAACTGAGTAAGGGGTTATTAGTAACTCATCGAAAGTACCTTGCGGAGGCGAAAGATGAGTTGGTTAGAGTAGCCGTGTATATTATTATTATTATTATTATTATTATTAACCCTGGTTGCATATCTAAGTCACGTGCTCACGTGTGCGCCGTTCTTCATAGTTGTTATATTGGGACGGATTGATGTGAGATATTGTTCATTTGAGGAACCTTTGTGAAGGTGAAAACTTGGACACCCTTGTCCCGTAGGCAGGTCACGTGCTCACAGGTGTGCCACACGTGACAGATACATATTAATGATCCCACTGCATACCAATGAGCACCAATACATATTAATGATCCCACTGCATACTAATGAGCACCAATACATATTAATGATCCCACTGCATACCAATGAGCACCAATACATATTAATGATCCCACTGCATACTAATGAGCACCAATACATATTAATGATCCCACTGCATACCAATGAGCACCAATACATATTAATGATCCCACTGCATACTAATGAGCACCAATGCATATTAATGATCCCACTGCATACTAATGAGCACCGATACATATTAATGATCCCACTGCATACTAATGAGCACCAATGCATATTAATGATCCCACTGCATACTAATGAGCACCAATACATATTACTGCTCCCACTGCATACTAATGAGCACCAATACATATTAATGATCCCACTGCATACTAATGAGCACGGATACATATTAATGATCCCACTGCATACTAATGAGCACCAATGCATATTAATGATCCCACTGCATACTAATGAGCACCAATGCATATTAATGATCCCACTGCATACTAATGAGCACCAATGCATATTAATGATCCCACTGCATACTAATGAGCACGGATACATATTAATGATCCCACTGCATACTAATGAGCACCAATGCATATTAATGATCCCACTGCATACTAATGAGCACCAATGCATATTAATGATCCCACTGCATACTAATGAGCACCAATACATATTAATGCTCCCACTGCATACTAATGAGCACCAATACATATTAATGATCCCACTGCATACTAATGAGCACCAATACATATTAATGATCCCACTGCATACTAATGAGCCCTGATACATATTAATGATCCCACTGCATACTAATGAGCACTGATACATATTAATGACCTCCATTAAATATTAATGACCACTGCTGAATATTAATTGGGTCTGTGCCCCTCTCACCTTCACTCCTAGCTCCTCTAGGCTGTTAGTACGGGGCAGTTTCTCCTTCTGCTCCTCCTCTTCCCCGCCAGCTGCCGTTATGCCCTCCCCTCCGTCCTCCTCATCACTGGACTCAACCAGATGGAAATCCTCCAGGGACCCCAAGAGGCTGGTGAGGGGGAGAACTCCGGAGGGTGGGCGGGCACCTGCATGGAGAGAGAGGGGGGAAAGCTATGGTATAGACCTAGAGTTGCAAGACTCTGAGCCTCTAGGATTGCACACAGACAATGTAGTACTGTTTGTAGTAGCTATGTACTGTTTGTAGTAGCTATGTACTGTTTGTAGTAGCTATGTACTGTTTGTAGTAGCTATGTACTGTTTGTAGTAGCTATGTACTGTTTGTAGTAGCTATGTACTGTTTGTAGTAGCTATGTACTGTTTGTACAGTAATGCAGTTACCTGGCTGTTTGAAATTAATTCCGGTTTTCCATCCGGGAGGGGTCGTTAAGAGATCTATCAGGGGAAAAAATAATAGGGTCAGCAGTGCCTCTGTCTGATGGGATAAGAGGGCGTCTCACACACGGGATTCCTATAAGATAATAGGGACAGCGGTGCCTCCCTGTGATGGGATAAGAGAGCGTCTCACACACGGGATTCCTATAAGATAATAGGGACAGCGGTGCCTCCCTGTGATGGGATAAGAGGGCGTCACACACGGGATTCCTATAAGGTAATAGGGTCAGCGGTGCCTCCCTGTGATGGGATAAGAGGGCGTCTCACACACAGGGGATTCCTATAAGGTAATAGGGTCAGCGGTGCCTCCCTGTGATGGGATAAGAGGGCGTCTCACATACAGGGGATTCCTATAAGGTAATAGGGTCAGCGGTGCCTCCCTGTGATGGGATAAGAGGGCGTCTCACACACAGGGGGATTCCTATAAGGTAATAGGGTCAGCGGCGCCTCCCTGTGATGGGATAAGAGGGCGTCTCACACACAGGATTCCTATAAGATAATAGGGTCAGCGGTGCCCCCCTGTGATGGGATAAGAGAGCGTCTCACACACGGGATTCCTATAAGATAATAGGGTCAGCGGTGCCTCCCTGTGATGGGATAAGAGGGCGTCTCACACACGGGGATTCCTATAAGGTAATAGGGTCAGCAGTGCCTCCCTGTGATGGGATAAGAGGGCGTCTCACACACGGGATTCCTATAAGGTAATAGGGTCAGCGGCGCCTCCCTGTGATGGGATAAGAGGGCGTCTCACACACAGGATTACTATAAGATAATAGGGTCAGCGGTGCCCCCCTGTGATGGGATAAGAGGGCGTCTCACACACGGGATTCCTATAAGGTAATAGGGTCAGCGGTGCCTCCCTGTGATGGGATAAGAGGGCGTCTCACACACAGGGGATTCCTATAAGGTAATAGGGTCAGCGGTGCCTCCCTGTGATGGGATAAGAGGGCTTCTCACAAACGGGATTTCTATAAGGTAATAGGGTCAGCGGTGCCTCCCTGTGATTGGATAAGAGGGCCTCTCACACACGGGATTCCTATAAGGTAATAGGGTCAGCGGTGCCTCCCTGTGATGGGATAAGAGGGCGTCTCACACAGGATTCCTATAAGGTAATAGGGTCAGCGGCGCCTCCCTGTGATGGGATAAGAGAGCGTCTCACACACGGGATTCCTATAAGGTAATAGGGTCAGCGGTGCCTCCCTGTGATGGGATAAGAGGGCGTCTCACACACAGGATTCCTATAAGGTAATAGGGTCAGCGGTGCCTCCCTGTGATGGGATAAGAGGGCGTCTCACACACAGGGGATTCCTATAAGGTAATAGGGTCAGCGGTGCTCCCTGTGATGGGATAAGAGGGCTTCTCACAAACGGGATTTCTATAAGGTAATAGGGTCAGCGGTGCCTCCCTGTGATTGGATAAGAGGGCCTCTCACACATGGGATTCTTATAAGGTAATAGGGTCAGCGGTGCCCCCCTGTGATGGGATAAGAGGGCGTCTCACACACAGGATTCCTATAAGGTAATAGGGACAGTGGTGCCTCCCTGTGATGGGATAAGAGGGCGTCTCACACACAGGATTCCTATAAGGTAATAGGGTCAGCGGTGCCCCCCTGTGATGGGATAAGAGGGCGTCTCACACACAGGATTCCTATAAGGTAATAGGGACAGCGGTGCCTCCCTGTGATGGGATAAGAGGGCGTCTCACACACAGGATTCCTATAAGGTAATAGGGACAGCGGTGCCTCCCTGTGATGGGATAAGAGGGCGTCTCACACACAGGATTCCTATAAGGTAATAGGGTCAGCGGTGCCTCCCTGTGATGGGATAAGAGGGCGTCTCACACACAGGATTCCTATAAGGTAATAGGGACAGCGGTGCCCCCCTGTGATGGGATAAGAGGGCGTCTCACACACAGGATTCCTATAAGGTAATAGTGACAGCGGTGCCTCCCTGTGATGGGATAAGAGGGTGTCACACACACGGGATTCCTATAAGGTAATAGGGACAGCGGCGCCTCCCTGTGATGGGATAAGAGGGCGTCTCACACACAGGATTCCTATAAGGTAATAGGGTCAGCGGCGCCTCCCTGTGATGGGATAAGAGGGCGTCTCACACACACGGGATTCCTATAAGGTAATAGGGTCAGCGGCGCCTCCCTGTGATGGGATAAGAGGGCGTCTCACACACACGGGATTCCTATAAGGTAATAGGGACAGCGGTGCCTCCCTGTGATGGGATAAGGGGGCGTCACACACAGGGGATTCCTATAAGGTAATAGGGACAGCGGTGCCTCCCTGTGATGGGATAAGAGGGCGTCTCACACACAGCGGATTCCTATAAGGTAATAGGGTCAGCGGTGCCTCCCTGTGATGGGATAAGAGGGCGTCTCACACACAGGGGATTCCTATAAGGTAATAGGGTCAGCGGTGCCTCCCTGTGATGGGATAAGAGGGCGTCTCACACACAGGGGATTCCTATAAGGTAATAGGGTCAGCGGTGCCCCCCTGTGATGGGATAAGAGGGCGTCTCACACACGGGATTCCTATAAGGTAATAGGGTCAGCGGTGCCTCCCTGTGATGGGATAAGAGGGCGTCTCACACACAGGGGATTCCTATAAGGTAATAGGGTCAGCGGTGCCCCCCTGTGATGGGATAAGAGGGCGTCTCACACACAGGGGATTCCTATAAGGTAATAGGGTCAGCGGTGCCCCCCTGTGATGGGATAAGAGGGCGTCTCACACACAGGGGATTCCTATAAGGTAATAGGGTCAGCGTTGGTACCTTTTTCAAAGTCTAGAGCCTCATCCTCATCATTTAGGGCCTTTATCTGTTCTAGAGAGGGTTCATCCATACCTCCTGAGAAGGGGAGAGAGAAAAAAAGAGAGAGAAAGAGAGAGAGAAAGAAATGAGTGATATTAGTGATTGATCACACGCACACGCACACACGCACACGCACGCACACGCACGCACACACGCACGCACACACGCACGCACACGCAGACACGCGCGCGCCTCCCTCCTCTCCCCTACCTGGCCAGAAGGGGAAGTTACAGGTGCTGCCTCGCACAGACTGGGAAGGGGGTCCGGGGGGACGCTGCAGGGAGAGCGAGTTCTGAGCAGAGAGACCCGTCTGATCCACGGAGACCTGGGAGAATGGGGGGGGGGGGGAGAGAATGGGGAAGAGGGGAGAGAATGGGGGAAGAGGGGAGAGAGAGAGGGAGAGAGAGAGAGGGGGGGAGAGAGAGAGAGGAGGAGAGAGAGGGGAAGAGGGGAGAGAATGGGGGAAGAGGGGAGAGAGAGAGGGAGAGAGGGAGAGAGAGAGAGGGAGAGAGAGAGGCGGGGAGACAGAGGGGGGAGAGAGAGAGGGGGAGAGAGAGGGGGAGAGAGGGAGAGGGGGAGAGAGAGAAAGGGGGAGAGAGAGAGAGAGGGGGGGAGAGAGGGGGGATAGAGGGGGAGAGAGAGAGAGAGAGGAGACAGAGAGGGGGGGGAGAGAGAGAGGGGGGAGAGAGAGAGGGGGTGAGAGAGAGGGGCAGGGGGAGAGAGGGGGAGAGAGAGAAAGGGGAGGGAGAGGGAGAGAGGGGGAGGGAGAGAGGGGGAGAGAGAAGGGGAGAGAGAGGGGAAGAGAGAGGGGGAGAGAGGGGGAGAGAGAGGGGGAGAGAGAGAAAATACTTTTTGAAACTGCTGTGTTGCGCCATTAACCCAACCCAGACCGCAGAGCATCGCACCGCTAACCCCCTCCCACAGAGCATCGCACCGCTAACCCCCTCCCGCAGAGCATCGCACCGCTAACCCCCTCCCGCAGAGCATCGCACCGCTAACCCCCTCCACAGAGCATCGCACCGCTAACCCCCTCCACAGAGCATCGCACCGCTAACCTCCTCCACAGAGCATCGCACCGCTAACCCCCTCCCGCAGAGCATCGCACCGCTAACCCCCTCCCGCAGAGCATTGCACCGCTAACCCCTCCCGCAGAGCATCGCACCGCTAACCCCCTCCCGCAGAGCATCGCACTGCTAACCCCCTCCACAGAGCATCGCACCGCTACCCCCCCTGACGCAGAGCATCGCACCGCTAACCCCCTCCACAGAGCATCGCACCGCTAACCCCCTCCACAGAGCATCGCACCGCGAACCCCCTCCACAGAACATCGCACCTCTAACCCCCTCCCGCAGAGCATTGCACCGCTAACCCCCCTGACGCAGAGTATCGCACCGCTAACCCCCTCCCACAGATCATCGCACCGCTAACCCCCTCCCGCAGAGCATCGCACCGCTAACCCCCTTCCGCAGAGCATCGCACCGCTAACCCCCTCCCGCAGAGCATCGCACCGCTAACCCCCTCCCGCAGAGCATTGCACCGCTAACCCCCTCCCGCAGAGCATTGCACCGCTAACCCCCCCTGATGCAGAGCATCGCACCACTAACCCCCTCCACAGAGCATCGCATCGCTAACCCCCTCCCGCAGAGCATCGCACCACTAACCCCCTCCCGCAGAGCATCGCACGGCTAACCCACTCCCGCAGAGCATTGCACCGGTTACCCCTCTGACGCAGAGCATCGCACCGCTAACCCACTCCCGCGGAGCATTGCACCGGTAACCCCTCTGACGCAGAGCATCGCACCTCATTGATTCCACGCAGTTCTCCCGTGGCCTCGTTTCGTTCCACGCTGAGCTCCGTGCGTGGGGCGGTCACATCCGTGTGACAGAGAGAGTGCAAGTTCTTCAGCCGAGCCCACGACCTGGGGGGATATACAGAGCCTGGCACCTCTAGGACTGGCACAGGGGGATATACAGAGCCTGGCACCTCTAGGGCTGGTACAGGGGGATATACAGAGCCTGGCACCTCTAGGGCTGGCACAGGGAGATATACAGAGCCTGGCACCTCTAGGACAGGCACAGGGGGATATACAGAGCCTGGCACCTCTAGGGCTGGCACAGGGGGATATACAGAGCCTGGCACCTCTAGGACTGGCACAGGGGGAGAAACAGGGCCTGGCACCTCTAGGGCTGGCACAGGGGGATATACAGAGCCTGGCACCTCTAGGGCTGGCACAGGGGGATATACAGAGCCTGGCACCTCTAGGGCTGGCAAAGGGGGATATACAGAGCCTGGCACCTCTAGGGCTGGCACAGGGGGAGAAACAGGGCCTGGCACCTCTAGGGCTGGCACAGGGTGATATACAGAGCCTGACACCTCTAGGGCTGGCACAGGGGGAGAAACAGGGCCTGGCACCTCTAGGGCTGGCACAGGGGGATATACAGAGCCTGGCACCTCTAGGGCTGGCACAGGGGGATACATAGAGCCTGGCACCTCTAGGGCTGGCACAGGGTGATATATACAGAGCCTGGCACCTCTAGGGCTGGCACAGGGGGATATACAGAGCTTGGCACCTCTAGGGCTAGCACAGGGGGATATACAGAGCCTGGCACCTCTAGGGCTGGCAAAGGGGGAGATACAGAGCCTGGCACCTCTAGGGCTGGCATAGGGGGATATACAGAGCTTGGCACCTCTAGGGCTGGCACAGGGGGATATACAGAGCCTGGCACCTCTAGGGCTGGCACAGGGGGATATACAGAGCCTGGCACCTCTAGGACTAGCACAGGGGGATATACAGAGCATGGCACCTCTAGGGCTGGCACAGGGGGATATACAGAGCCTGGCACAGGGGGAGATACAGAGCCTGACACCTCTAGGACTAGCACAGGGGGATATATACAGAGGATGGCACCTCTAGGGCTGGAACATGGGGATATACAGAGCCTGGCACCTCTAGGGCTGGCACAGGGGGATATACAGAGCCTGGCACCTCTAGGGCTGGCACAGGGGGAGAAACAGGGCCTGGCACCTCTAGGGCTGGTACAGGGGGATACACAGAGCCTGGCACCTCTAGGACTGGCACAGGGGGAGAAACAGGGCCTGGCACCTCTAGGGCTGGCACAGGGGGATATACAGAGCCTGACACCTCTAGGGCTGGCACAGGGGGAGAAACAGGGCCTGGCACCTCTAGGGCTGGCACAGGGGGATATACAGAGCCTGGCACCTCTAGGGCTGGCACAGGGGGATACATAGAGCCTGGCACCTCTAGGGCTGGCACAGGGTGATATATACAGAGCCTGGCACCTCTATGGCTGGCACAGGGGGATATATAGAGCCTGGCACCTCTAGGGCTGGCACAGGGGGATATACAGAGCCTGGCACCTCTAGGTCTGGCACAGGGGGAGATACAGAGCCTGGCACCTCTAGGGCTGGCACAGGGGGATATACAGAGCTTGGCACCTCTAGGGCTGGCACAGGGGGATATACAGAGCCTGGCACCTCTAGGGCTGGCACAGGGGGAGATACAGAGCCTGGCACCTCTAGGGCTGGCATAGGGGGATATACAGAGCTTGGCACCTCTAGGGCTGGCACAGGGGGATATACAGAGCCTGGCACCTCTAGGGCTGGCAAAGGGGGATATACAGAGCCTGGCACCTCTAGGGCTGGCACAGGGGGAGAAACAGGGCCTGGCACCTCTAGGGCTGGCACAGGGTGATATACAGAGCCTGACACCTCTAGGGCTGGCACAGGGGGAGAAACAGGGCCTGGCACCTCTAGGGCTGGCACAGGGGGATATACAGAGCCTGGCACCTCTAGGGCTGGCACAGGGGGATACATAGAGCCTGGCACCTCTAGGGCTGGCACAGGGTGATATATACAGAGCCTGGCACCTCTAGGGCTGGCACAGGGGGATATACAGAGCTTGGCACCTCTAGGGCTAGCACAGGGGGATATACAGAGCCTGGCACCTCTAGGGCTGGCAAAGGGGGAGATACAGAGCCTGGCACCTCTAGGGCTGGCATAGGGGGATATACAGAGCTTGGCACCTCTAGGGCTGGCACAGGGGGATATACAGAGCCTGGCACCTCTAGGGCTGGCACAGGGGGATATACAGAGCCTGGCACCTCTAGGACTAGCACAGGGGGATATACAGAGCATGGCACCTCTAGGGCTGGCACAGGGGGATATACAGAGCCTGGCACAGGGGGAGATACAGAGCCTGACACCTCTAGGACTAGCACAGGGGGATATATACAGAGGATGGCACCTCTAGGGCTGGAACATGGGGATATACAGAGCCTGGCACCTCTAGGGCTGGCACAGGGGGATATACAGAGCCTGGCACCTCTAGGGCTGGCACAGGGGGAGAAACAGGGCCTGGCACCTCTAGGGCTGGTACAGGGGGATACACAGAGCCTGGCACCTCTAGGACTGGCACAGGGGGAGAAACAGGGCCTGGCACCTCTAGGGCTGGCACAGGGGGATATACAGAGCCTGACACCTCTAGGGCTGGCACAGGGGGAGAAACAGGGCCTGGCACCTCTAGGGCTGGCACAGGGGGATATACAGAGCCTGGCACCTCTAGGGCTGGCACAGGGGGATACATAGAGCCTGGCACCTCTAGGGCTGGCACAGGGTGATATATACAGAGCCTGGCACCTCTATGGCTGGCACAGGGGGATATATAGAGCCTGGCACCTCTAGGGCTGGCACAGGGGGATATACAGAGCCTGGCACCTCTAGGTCTGGCACAGGGGGAGATACAGAGCCTGGCACCTCTAGGGCTGGCACAGGGGGATATACAGAGCTTGGCACCTCTAGGGCTGGCACAGGGGGATATACAGAGCCTGGCACCTCTAGGGCTGGCACAGGGGGAGATACAGAGCCTGGCACCTCTAGGGCTGGCATAGGGGGATATACAGAGCTTGGCACCTCTAGGGCTGGCACAGGGGGATATACAGAGCCTGGCACCTCTAGGGCTGGCACAGGGGGATATACAGAGCCTGGCACCTCTAGGACTAGCACAGGGGGATATACAGAGCATGGCACCTCTAGGGCTGGCACAGGGGGATATACAGAGCCTGGCACAGGGGGAGATACAGAGCCTGACACCTCTAGGACTAGCACAGGGGGATATATACAGAGCATGGCACCTCTAGGACTGGCACAGGGGGATATACAGAGCCTGGCACCTCTAGGACTAGCACAGGGGGATATATACAGAGGATGGCACCTCTAGGACTGGCACAGGGGGATATACAGAGCCTGGCACCTCTAGGGCTGGCACATGGGATATATATACAGAGGCTGGCACCTCTAGGGCTGGCACAGGGGGATATACAGAGCCTGGCACCTCTAGGACAGGACAGCGCCCTTACCTCTGGTTCCTGTCGAAGTGATGAAGGGAAAGCCAGTCTGGGTCAGTAAGGTACCTGTGACCCACTTCAAAGGCCAGATCCACAGTGTACGGGGGTAACCCATGAGGCATCTGAGAGAGGGGGAGGGGAGATCAGGACTACAAGAACCAGAATGCATTGCAAACACTGAACCAGAGAGAGATCAGAGCTACAGGGCCCAGAATGCATTGCAGGCCCAGAACCAGAGAGAGATCAGAGCTACAGGGCCCAGAATGCATTGCAAATCCAGAACCAGAAAGAGATCAGAGGTACAGGGCCCAGAATGCATTGCAAACCCAGAACCAGAAAGAGATCAGGGCTACAGGGCCCAGAATGCATTGCAAACACTGAAGCAGTGAGAGTTCAGAACTGCAGTTCCCAGAATGCATTGCAGGCCCAGAATGCATTGCAAACCCAGAACCAGAGAGAGAGATCAGAGCTACAGGGCCCAGAATGCATTGCAAATAACAACAATAATAACTTTATTTCATATAGCGCTTTTCTCGGAAGCAGAGATGATTTCTAAAATGTGAAGGGGGTTTCCATAGGGGAAAGCAAAAGGGCTGCTCCCTATAGAACACCCCCTTTTTGTCTCTATAGGAGGGCACAAGGGGTTGTTCTATATGGGGACAGCAAAGGGAGGCTCTACAGATGAACGCAAGTGGGGTGTTCTATAGGGGAATGCATGGGGGGGGGGGGGGTTCTATAGGGGAACACGTTTTGCTCCCGCGCTGAGCATACTCACGGTGGATAAAAGGAAGGGGGATCCATTAGATTTGGGGGGATTGGTGATCAGCTCCAGTCTCCCGGCGAGACCCACTTCCAAGATAGAGAGGGGGAGATCCAGGGGATCCCTCCCCGAGAGATCTGCAAGGAGAAGCAATTAAACATTATAAAAAATACATACACATATATATATATACACACATACATATACACATTATATATATACATACACACACACACACACACACACACACACACACACACACTTGTATTTCTCACCTAGCTTGGCCATTCTGCAGAGATGTGGATCTCATAGGAGAGTCTGGTGTTAGATGAGAGGCTGGAATAAAAAATAATGGAATGAATATATATATATATATATATATATATATATACACACACACACACACACACACACACACACACACACACACACACACACACACACACATTTCCTAGCGACGACAAATATCTGATTAGTGCGGATGCAACAATATTAGTTCAATCAAAAGTGCGCAAACTGGGGGGGGGGGCGGGTCTGATTTTCCAGGGGGGCCGCGGCGGTTACAGGGGCCCCGCGGTCTTCCCCAAGGCATTTAAATGAAATGCCGGGGGATCGCGTGAGGCACCTGCCACGTCTGCGGTGGACATGTCGCCATGGCACGCGCGCGTCACTGGACGCCGAAGACAAGGTAAGGAGGGCGGCGCGGGCAGGGGGAAAAGTTTGCGTACCCCTTAGTTAAGTGATTCGAAGAGCAAGGCGGTGCTCCCCCAAATTGGGATGGAGGAGGGGGGGGGGGGTGAGAATAGGTCCCCAAAGCTGAGCCACCCCAGACTTCAACTCTACCCCATGCGCGTTTGGCTGTGGTGCTCATTACTGCCCCCTCTGCGTTTGGTGGTGATTCCCACACAAGCCCTACGCAATTGGAGGTGGTGCCCCACCAGTGCCCCATACGCATTTGGAGGTGGTGCCCCACCACAGTGCCCCCTACGCATTTGGAGGTGGTGCCCCACCACAGTGCCCCCTACGCATTTGGAGGTGGTGCACCACCACACTGCCCCCTACGCATTTGGAGGTGGTGCACCACCACACTGCCCCCTACACATTTGGAGGTGGTGCACCATCACACTGCCCCCTACGCATTTGGAGGTGTTGCCCCACCACACTGCCCCACCACACTGCCCCCTACGTGATAGGGGGCGCCGTCACAACACTGCCCGCTACGTGATAGGGGGCGCCGTCACCACACTGCCCAGTTTGAGACGTACGTTCAGACCTGGCAGAGGAGCGGTGCCCGGGGAGGAAACCCAGCATGGCCGCTTGTATTCCTTCTCTGTATAACGTAGTGTTCATCCCGAAACCCTCAGTGACCCCTCATCTCTACCCTCTGGGGGAACCCACCTCTTTCCCCCTCACCTACTCCCAAACAGGGTGTGTGTGTGTGTGTGTGTGTGTATGTGTGTGTGTGTGTGTGTGTGTATGTATGTATGTGTACATACTCTGTATGATAACCACCTGGGTTGGTGTAACCATTGCACTCCTAGAGAGGGGGATATATATATATATATATATATATATATATATATATATATATTATATATATTATATATATATATATATATATATATATATATATATATATATATATATATATATTTATACGCTAGGGTGTAAGGGAGCTGGGAGGAATCAGATTGTCAGCTCTGCGGGTCAGAAACACCAAATCCATATTTGGCAGGGGCGAGCAAAAGATACCTGTCATTCAAAGAAAACACATCAATCAGCTATTAATCAGCAATTAATCAGCAATTAATTACCCTTCTAGTTCAGAAGCACAGTCCTGTCCTGCAGCTGCCAGGGTGGCGGGGATAGCAACATGGCGGGACGGCAGGGCCGTGACGTCGATGTGTGGCGGAAGCGCGTCTTGGTCGGCGGGGGGGGGGGGGGAGGCAAAGTGTGGCGAAAGCGAGGGGTGTGGCGCGGATTGCCGAGGCTCCTAGTGACGTCAGTGGTTGGCTGACACGGGAAGCTGCTGGCTGGCAAGTCGCCGTGTATTAGCTCTGGCGCTGAGGCAGTGACGTTAAAGGAAAGCGACCAGCAAGCAGACAGGAGAGGTAAATATAACGTGTCTGTGTGTCTGTGTGTCTGTGTGTCTGTGTGTCTGTGTGTCTGTGTGTCTGTGTGTCTGTGTGTCTGTGTGTCTGTGTGTCTGTGTGTCTGTGTGTCTGTGTGTCAATATGGTTTAGGTGTGAATATTTTCTCTCTGTATATATAGTGTATAGAAATATTATATAATACTATAAAAGCAGCAAAACATGTGAAATATTTTATATATAGATGCATACATTTTTACAAAATAAATCAGTTCGGTAGTATTAGATAATAGTGGCTGTTTTATTTTTTGTTAAACATTTGTATTAATCTCTTAATGCCATTGTTAATAAGCTTTTATATACTGAGCATCCTGTGATTTCTATAGCAGCTTTATCCCACCTCCCCAGCAGTGCAAGATCTGTGTGACACTTTCCTGTTTGTGATCATTTGTTGCCAATGTTCCCCGCAGTTTGAGCTGCAAAATGTGACACTAACAATAGATAATGTTACCCTAGTAATATAAGGATACATTGTAGCTGCTGAGTTACCCTGACTGGAAGGATTGATTGAAACGGAAGGGCAACCAGTATGTTAGGCACTCAATCAGGGTTATGACACATGTATAACAGGAGCCCCAAACGATTGGCAGGGTAGGTAAGAATGTAGAATCATACATTGTCACATGATTCACATATACAAATTATAAGAAGAAAAAAAGGTGGCACTGTGTGCTCATTTGCATGTCATTTCCCAGAATCCCTTGCTGCAGTGGAAGCACTGTATGCGAGGTGATAATGGTGAAAGGCAGGGCTGCAAACCTGTCTAAGGGCTGGGACCCGCTGCGGGCGGCCGCACGGGCTATCCCCACCAGCAGGGGAATCCTCCCGAGCCGGTCCCGGTCCCCCCTGGCTGCACAGCTCACTACACGGTGTGACGCGTCAGCCGCTACGGGATACAAGAGAATGGTGATCCCTAGCGTTGACGCGTCACATGGTGTGGCTTTGAGCCAATGAGGAGTGGAGGCTTCGGGAGGAGGAGAGTCTTCGGGGAGCGGGGAAGAGTGTGGAGTGAAAGCAGCGTGAGTGCCTGTATGTGTGTGCCTAAGTGCGTGAGTGCCTGCCTCTGTGTGTGTGTATGTGTATGAGTGCCTGCGTGTGTGTGTGAGAGAGTGCCTGCGTGTGTGTATGAGTGTGTGTGTTGCTTGTGATTACTTCCATCAGCAGCTCTAGCCCGAGCCCGTGGAGGGAGGGAGGGAGGGGGGGAGAGTAGCGGGTCCCTTCGCTCAAGCCACGCCCCCCTCCCGCTCAAGCCTCCCATTCCCGCCCACCTCCCGCTCCGGCTCCCGCTCCCTACAGACTGCATATCGCGGTCTGTGTATGTCAGCGCCCCGCCTGTCTGCAGTGCGGGCGCGCTTACTCTGGGAGCGGGGCCTTAGCCTAAGACATGTGAATGTGCTCACAAGTGATATTCTTTATTGGCTATATGCTAACGGTGGAGGTCTTTTGTCGCCTTTTTCATCCACCATAATTTATAGTGTGTGTCAATGGGGGATATGTCTTTTTCAGTATATAACCACTCCTTTGCCCAGGTTCACTTATCTTCCATCTCCGCCCCCCTCAGGTCCCCTCCTATCCCAGACATCATGGTCTTGCTCCCCCCTAGCCTGACGGAGGAAGAGGAGACTCTGCAGAGGAAGTATGCCAAGCTGAAGAAGAAGGTATCTCCCCCCCCCCATCGTGTCATGTGATCAGGATAGTCCCGCCCCTGAGGAGTGGCTTGGAGTTTTTTGAAGGATGAGGGACTCTAGCTCCACCCCTGTGTATACCCCCCTTTGTCTCTGACCCCCACCCCTGAGATCTCCATCTTATGTCTAGCTCAGCTCGCAAGGAGCCATCTGTTTTTCTTTTAGGTCCAGCTCCGCCCCTGAGGATCCCCCTGTGTATAACAGTGCTCAATATCTTTAGCTCCGCCCCTGAGGATCCCCCTGTGTATAACAGTGCTCAATATCTTTAGCTCCGCCCCTGAGGATCCCCCTGTCTATAACAGTGCTCAATATCTTTAGCTCCACCCCTGAGGATCCCCCTGTGTATAACAGTGCTCAATATCTTTAGCTCTGGACATGATAATCCCCTGTGTATAACACTGCACACACCAGCTCTGCACCAGAGGATGCATCTGTCTATAACAATGCTCTGTATCTAGGTCCACCATTGCGGAGACCCCCGGTGTATTACAATGCTCTGTGTCTCTAGCTCCGCCCCTGAGCATCCCCTGTGTATAACAGTGCTCAGT
The DNA here is from genome assembly GCF_040206685.1 of Ascaphus truei. Lineage (NCBI taxonomy): Eukaryota > Metazoa > Chordata > Amphibia > Anura > Ascaphidae > Ascaphus > Ascaphus truei. The sequence goes on from NW_027454359.1 coordinate 75,447, forward strand.
GTCTAGCTCCGCCCCTGAGGATATCCCTGTGTATAAGTGTGCAGTGTCTAGCTCCGCCCCTGAGGATATCCCTGTGTATAAGTGTGCAGTGTCTAGCTCCGCCCCTGAGGATATCCCTGTGTATAAGTGTGGAGTGTCTAGCTCCGCCCCTGAGGATATCCCTGTGTATAAGTGTGGAGTGTCTAGCTCCGCCCCTGAGGATATCCCTGTGTATAAGTGTGCAGTGTCTAGCTCCGCCCCTGAGGATATCCCTGTGTATAAGTGTGCAGTGTCTAGCTCCGCCCCTGAGGATATCCCTGTGTATAAGTGTGCAGTGTCTAGCTCCGCCCCTGAGGATATCCCTGTGTATAAGTGTGCAGTGTCTAGCTCCGCCCCTGAGGATATCCCTGTGTATAAGTGTGCAGTGTCTAGCTCCGCCCCTGAGGATATCCCTGTGTATAAGTGTGCAGTGTCTAGCTCCGCCCCTGAGGATATCCCTGTGTATAAGTGTGCAGTGTCTAGCTCCGCCCCTGAGGATATCCCTGTGTATAAGTGTGCAGTGTCTAGCTCCGCCCCTGAGGATATCCCTGTGTATAAGTGTGCAGTGTCTAGCTCCGCCCCTGAGGATATCCCTGTGTATAAGTGTGCAGTGTCTAGCTCCGCCCCTGAGGATATCCCTGTGTATAAGTGTGCAGTGTCTAGCTCCGCCCCTGAGGATATCCCTGTGTATAAGTGTGCAGTGTCTAGCTCCGCCCCTGAGGATATCCCTGTGTATAAGTGTGCAGTGTCTAGCTCCGCCCCTGAGGATATCCCTGTGTATAAGTGTGCAGTGTCTAGCTCCGCCCCTGAGGATATCCCTGTGTATAAGTGTGCAGTGTCTAGCTCCGCCCCTGAGGATATCCCTGTGTATAAGTGTGCAGTGTCTAGCTCCGCCCCTGAGGATCCCCCCCTCTGCTTAACAATACTCAGTGTCGTTCTGTCTCTCCCTCCTTATAGAAAAAGGCTCTCCTCGCCCTGAAGAAGCAAACGTCGACTAACCAGACAAGCCAGGCCGGAATCAAGAGATGTGAGAGACCTTTCCCACCCCCGCGCGCGTGCTCTCTAACCTTCTCCCCCTCCCCCCCTCGCGCACGATCTCTCCCTCCTCCCCCCCGCGATCTCTCCCTTCTCCTTCCCCCCGTGCACGCTCCCCCTCGCACTTCTCGGTCCCCCTTCTTAGAACATCTCCTCCTCTCCCCCCCAGCTCTCTCTGATCAGCCCACGGTTGACACTGCAACAGCAACAGAACAGGCCAAGATGCTGGTGAAGTCGGGCGCCATCAGCGCCATCAAGTCTGGCACCAAAAACAGCGGCTTCAAGCGCTCGCGGACCCTGGAGGGCAAACTCAAGGTCATCTCTCCCCAACTAAAGAAATATACCTCCTGTAATACACACTGTGTCACTGTGCCGTACCCATAGGGATATACCTCCTGTAATACACACTGTGTCACTGTGCCGTACCCATAGGGATATACCTCCTGTAATACACACAGTGACCGCAGGGTGTCACCGTCACTGTGCCGTACCCATAGGGATATACCTCCTGTAATACACACAGTGACCGCAGGGTGTCACCGTGCCGTACCCATAGGGATATACCTCCTGTAATACACACAGTGACCACAGGGTGTCACTGTGCCGTACCCATAGGGATATACCTCCTGTAATACACACAGTGACCACAGGGTGTCACCGTGCCGTACCCATAGGGATATACCTCCTGTAATACACAGTGACCACAGGGTGTCACCGTCACTGTGCTGTACCCATAGGGATATACCTCCTGTAATACACACTGTGTCACTGTGCCATACCCATAGGGATATACCTCCTGTAATACACACAGTGACTGCAGGGTGTCACCGTTACTGTGCGGTACCCATATGGATATACCTCCTGTAATACACACAGTGACCGCAGGGTGTCACCGTCACTGTGCCATACCCATAGGGATATACCTCCTGTAATACACACAGCGACCGCAGGGTGTCACCGTCACTGTGCCGTACCCATAGGGATATACCTCCTGTAATACCCACAGTGACCGCAGGGTGTCACCGTCACTGTGCCGTACCCATAGGGATATACCTCCTATAATACACACCGTGACTGCAGGGTGTCACCGTGTCGTACCCATAGGGATATACCTCCTGTAATACACACAGTGACCACAGGGTAACTGCGACGGTCACGTTTTCAGCCCCGTTTTACTTCTGTTCTTTAGACTACTTTTACCTCCATTACCTTGACTTGTCCCTCCCTTGTCTTGTGGACCTTTGGGGTAATTCTATATAAGTCAAAGCAGCCGTTCAGATTGTGCTGTACCCATAGGGATATACCTCCTGTAATACACACAGTGACCACAGGGTGTCACTGTGCCGTACCCATAGGGATATACCTCCTGTAATACACACAGTGACCACAGGGTGTCACCGTCACTGTGCTGTACCCATAGGGATATACCTCCTGTAATACACACAGTGACCGCAGGGTGTCACCGTGTCGTACCCATAGGGATATACCTCCTGTAATACACACAGTGACCACAGGGTGTCACCGTCACTGTGCCGTACCCATAGGGATATACCTCCTGTAATACACACAGTGACCGCAGGGTGTCACCGTCACTGTGCCGCACCCATAGGGATATACCTCCTGTAATACACACAGTGACCGCAGGGTGTCACCGTGCCGTACCCATAGGGATATACCTCCTGTAATACACACAGTGACCGCAGGGTGTCACTGTGCCGTACCCATAGGGATATACCTCCTGTAATACACACAGTGACCGCAGGGTGTCACCGTCACTGTGCCGTACCCATAGGGATATACCTCCTGTAATACACAGTGACCGCAGGGTGTCACCGTCACTGTGCCGTACCCATAGGGATATACCTCCTGTAATACACACAGTGACCGCAGGGTGTCACCGTCACTGTGCCGTACCCATAGGGATATACCTCCTGTAATACACACAGTGACCGCAGGGTGTCACCGTCACTGTGCCGTACCCATAGGGATATACCTCCTGTAATACACACAGTGACCACAGGGTGTCACCGTCACTGTGCCGTACCCATAGGGATATACCTCCTGTAATATACACAGTGACCGCAGGGTGTCACCGTGCCGTACCCATAGGGATATACCTCCTGTAATACACACAGTGACCGCAGGGTGTCACTGTGCCGTACCCATAGGGATATACCTCCTGTAATACACACAGTGACCGCAGGGTGTCACCGTCACTGTGCCGTACCCATAGGGATATACCTCCTGTAATACACAGTGACCGCAGGGTGTCACCGTCACTGTGCCGTACCCATAGGGATATACCTCCTGTAATACACACAGTGACCGCAGGGTGTCACTGTGCCGTACCCATAGGGATATACCTCCTGTAATACACACAGTGACCGCAGGGTGTCACCGTCACTGTGCCGTACCCATAGGGATATACCTCCTGTAATACACACAGTGACCACAGGGTGTCACCGTCACTGTGCCGTACCCATAGGGATATACCTCCTGTAATACACACAGTGACCGCAGGGTGTCACTGTGCCGTACCCATAGGGATATACCTCCTGTAATACACACAGTGACCGCAGGGGTGTCACCGTCACTGTGCCGTACCCATAGGGGATATACCTCCTGTAATACACAGTGACCGCAGGGTGTCACCGTCACTGTGCCGTACCCATAGGGATATACCTCCTGTAATACACACAGTGACCGCAGGGTGTCACTGCCGTACCCATAGGGATATACCTCCTGTAATACACACAGTGACCGCAGGGTGTCACCGTCACTGTGCCGTACCCATAGGGATATACCTCCTGTAATACACACAGTGACCACAGGGTGTCACCGTCACTGTGCCGTACCCATAGGGATATACCTCCTGTAATACACACAGTGACCGCAGGGTGTCACTGTGCCGTACCCATAGGGATATACCTCCTGTAATACACACAGTGACCGCAGGGTGTCACCGTCACTGTGCCGTACCCATAGGGATATACCTCCTGTAATACACACAGTGACCACAGGGTGTCACCGTGCCATACCCATAGGGATATACCTCCTGTAATACACACAGTGACCGCAGGGTGTCACCGTCACCGTGCCGTACCCATAGGGATATACCTCCTGTAATACACACAGTGACCGCAGGGTGTCACCGTCACTGTGCCGTACCCATAGGGATATACCTCCTGTAATACACACAGTGACCGCAGGGTGTCACCGTCACTGTGCCGTACCCATAGGGATATACCTCCTGTAATACACACAGTGACCACAGGGTGTCACCGTGCATACCCATAGGGATATACCTCCTGTAATACACACAGTGACCGCAGGGTGTCACCGTGCCGTACCCATAGGGATATATCTCCTGTAATACACACAGTGACCGCAGGGTGTCACCGTCACTGTGCCGTACCCATAGGGATATACCTCCTGTAATACACACAGTGACCGCAGGGTGTCACCGTCACTGTGCCGTACCCATAGGGATATACCTCCTGTAATACACACAGTGACCGCAGGGTGTCACCGTGCCGTACACATAAGGATATACCTCCTGTAATACACACAGTGACCACAGGGTGTCACTGTGCCGTACCCATAGGGATATACCTCCTGTAATACCCACAGTGACTGCAGGGTGTCACCGTCACTGTGCCGTACCCATAGGGATATACCTCCTGTAATACGCACAGTGACCACAGGGGTGTCACCGTGCCGTACCCATAGGGATATACCTCCTGTAATACCCACAGTGACCGCAGGGTGTCACCGTCACTGTGCCGTACCCATAGGGATATACCTCCTGTAATACGCACAGTGACCACAGGGTGTCACCGTGCCGTACCCATAGGGATATACCTCCTGTAATACCCACAGTGACCGCAGGGTGTCACCGTCACTGTGCCGTACCCATAGGGATATACCTCCTGTAATACACACAGTGACCGCAGGGTGTCACCGTGCCGTACCCATAGGGATATACCTCCTGTAATACCCACAGTGACTGCAGGGTGTCACCGTCACTGTGCCGTACCCATAGGGATATACCTCCTGTAATACACACAGTGACCGCAGGGTGTCACCGTGCCGTACCCATAGGGATATACCTCCTGTAATACACAACAGTGACCGCAGGATGTCACCGTGCCGTACCCATAGGGATATACCTCCTGTAATACGCACAGTGACCACAGGGTGTCACCGTGCCGTACCCATAGGGATATACCTCCTGTAATACCCACAGTGACCGCAGGGAGTCACCGTGCCGTACCCATAGGGATATACCTCCTGTAATACACACAGTGACCGCAGGGTGTCACCGTGTCGTACCCATAGGGATATACCTCCTGTAATACACACAGTGACCGCAGGGTGTCACTGTGCCGTACCCATAGGGATATACCTCCTGTAATACACACAGTGACCCACAGGGTGTCACCGTCACCGTGCCGTACCCATAGGGATATACCTCCTGTAATACACACAGTGACCACAGGGTGTCACCGTCACCGTGCCGTACCCATAGGGATATACCTCCTGTAATACACACAGTGACCACAGGGTGTCACCGTCACTGTGCCGTACCCATAGTGATATACCTCCTGTAATACACACAGTGACCGCAGGGTGTCACCGTGCCGTACCCATAGGGATATACCTCCTGTAATACACACAGTGACCGCAGGGTGTCACCGTGCCGTACCCATAGGGATATACCTCCTGTAATACACACAGTGACCGCGGTGTCACCGTCACTGTGCCGTACCCATAGGGATATACCTCCTGTAATACACACAGTGACCCGCAGGTGTCACCGTCACTGTGCCGTACCCATAGTGATATACCTCCTGTAATACACACAGTGACCGCAGGGTGTCACCGTCACTGTGCCGTACCCATAGGGATATACCTCCTGTAATACACACAGTGACCGCAGGGTGTCACTGTGCCATACCCATAGGGATATACCTCCTGTAATACACACAGTGACCGCAGGGTGTCACCGTGCCGTACCCATAGGGATATACCTCCTGTAATACACACAGTGACCGCAGGGTGTCACCGTGTCGTACCCATAGGGATATACCTCCTGTAATACACACAGTGACCGCAGGGTGTCACTGTGCCGTACCCATAGGGATATACCTCCTGTAATACACACAGTGACCACAGGGTGTCACCGTCACCGTGCCGTACCCATAGGGATATACCTCCTGTAATACACACAGTGACCACAGGGTGTCACCGTCACCGTGCCGTACCCATAGGGATATACCTCCTGTAATACACACAGTGACCACAGGGTGTCACCGTCACTGTGCCGTACCCATAGTGATATACCTCCTGTAATACACACAGTGACCGCAGGGTGTCACCGTGCCGTACCCATAGGGATATACCTCCTGTAATACACACAGTGACCGCAGGGTGTCACCGTGCCGTACCCATAGGGATATACCTCCTGTAATACACACAGTGACCGCAGGGTGTCACCGTGCCGTACCCATAGGGATATACCTCCTGTAATACACACAGTGACCGCAGGGTGTCACCGTGCCGTACCCATAGGGATATACCTCCTGTAATACACACAGTGACCGCGGTGTCACCGTCACTGTGCCGTACCCATAGGGATATACCTCCTGTAATACACACAGTGACCGCAGGGTGTCACCGTCACTGTGCCGTACCCATAGTGATATACCTCCTGTAATACACACAGTGACCGCAGGGTGTCACCGTCACTGTGCCGTACCCATAGGGATATACCTCCTGTAATACACACAGTGGACCGCAGGGTGTCACTGTGCCATACCCATAGGGATATACCTCCTGTAATACACACAGTGACCGCAGGGTGTCACCGTCACCGTGCCGTACCCATAGGGATATACCTCCTGTAATACACACAGTGACCGCGGTGTCACCGTCACTGTGCCGTACCCATAGGGATATACCTCCTGTAATACACACAGTGACCACAGGGTGTCACTGTGCCATACCCATAGGGATATACCTCCTGTAATACACACAGTGACCCACAGGGTGTCACCGTCACTGTGCCGTACCCATAGGGATATATCTCCTGTAATACACACAGTGACCACAGGGTGTCACTGTCACCGTGCCGTACCCATAGGGATATACCTCCTGTAATACACACAGTGACCGCAGGGTGTCGCCGTCACTGTGCCGTACCCATAGGGATATACCCTCCTGTAATACACACAGTGACCACAGGGTGTCACTGTCACCGTGCCGTACCCATAGGGATATACCTCCTGTAATACACACAGTGACCGCAGGGTGTCACCGTCACTGTGCCGTACCCATAGGGATATACCTCCTGTAATACACACAGTGACCGCAGGGTGTCACCGTCACTGTGCCGTACCCATAGGGATATACCTCCTGTAATACACACAGTGACCGCAGGGTGTCACCGTCACCGTGCCGTACCCATAGGGATATACCTCCTGTAATACACACAGTGACCGCAGGGTGTCACTGTGCCATACCCATAGGGATATACCTCCTGTAATACACACAGTGACCGCAGGGTGTCACCGTGCCGTACCCATAGGGATATACCTCCTGTAATACACACAGTGACCGCAGGGTGTCACCGTCACTGTGCCGTACCCATAGGGATATACCGCCTGTAATACACACAGTGACCACAGGGTGTCACCGTCACTGTGCCGTACCCATAGGGATATACCTCCTGTAATACACACAGTGACCGCAGGGTGTCACCGTGCCGTACCCATAGGGATATACCTCCTGTAATACACACAGTGACCGCAGGGTGTCACCGTCACTGTGCCGTACCCATAGGGATATACCTCCTGTAATACACACAGTGACCACAGGGTGTCACCGTCACTGTGCCGTACCCCATAGGGATATACCTCCTGTAATACACACAGTGACCACAGGGTGTCACCGTGCCGTACCCATAGGGATATACCTCCTGTAATACACACAGTGACCGCAGGGTGTCACTGTGCCGTACCCATAGGGATATACCTCCTGTAATACACACAGTGACCACAGGGTGTCACCATGCCGTACCCATAGGGATATACCTCCTGTAATACACACAGTGACCGCAGGGTGTCACCGTCACTGTGCCGTACCCATAGGGATATACCTCCTGTAATACACACAGTGACCACAGGGTGTCACTGTGCCGTACCCATAGGGATATACCTCCTGTAATACACACAGTGACCACAGGGTGTCACCGTCACCGTGCCGTACCCATAGGGATATACCTCCTGTAATACACACAGTGACCACAGGGTGTCACCGTCACTGTGCCGTACCCATAGGGATATACCTCCTGTAATACACACAGTGACCACAGGGTGTCACCGTCACTGTGCCGTACCCATAGGGATATACCTCCTGTAATACACACAGTGACCGCAGGGTGTCACTGTGCCGTACCCATAGGGATATACCTCCTGTAATACGCACAGTGACTACAGGGTGTCACTGTGCCGTACCCATAGGGATATACCTCCTGTAATACACACAGTGACCGCAGGGTGTCACCGTGCCGTACCCATAGGGATATACCTCCTGTAATACACACAGTGACCGCAGGGTGTCACTGTG
>NW_027454360.1:0-77500 GCF_040206685.1 Ascaphus truei
CCTCTCTGTCTCTCCCTTCTTGGTCCCTCTCTGTCTCTCCCTTCTTGGTCCCTCTGTCTCTCCCTTCTTGGTCCCTCTCTGTCTCTCCCTTCTTGGTCCCTCTCTGTCTCTCCCTTCTTGGTCCCTCTCTGTCTCTCTCCCTTCTTGGTCCCTCTCTGTCTCTCCCTTCTTGGTCCCTCTCTGTCTCTCCTTCTTGGTCCCTCTCTGCTCTCCTTCTGTCCTCTCTGTCTCTCCTTCTTGGTCCCTCTCTGTCTCTCCCTTCTTGGTCCCTCTCTGTCTCTCCCTTCTTGGTCCCTCTCTGTCTCTCCCTTCTTGGTCCCTCTCTGTCTCTCCCTTCTTGGTCCCTCTCTGTCTCTCCCTTCTTGTCCCTCTCTGTCTCTCCTTCTTGTCCCTCTCTGTCTCTCCCTTCTTGGTCCTCTCTGTCTCTCCCTTCTTGGTCCCTCTCTGTCTCTCCCTTCTTGGTCCCTCTCTGTCTCTCCCTTCTTGGTCCCTCTCTGTCTCTCCCTTCTTGGTCCTCTCTGTCTCTCCTCTTGGTCCTCTCTGTCTCTCCTTCTTGGTCCCTCTCTGTCTCTCCCTTCTTGGTCCCTCTCTGTCTCTCCTCTTCTTGGTCCCTCTCTGTCTCTCCCTTCTTGGTCCCTCTCTGTCTCTCCCTTCTTGGTCCCTCTCTGTCTCTCCCTTCTTGTCCTCTCTGTCTCTCTCTTCTTGGTCCCTCTCTGTCTCTCCCTTCTTGGTCCTCTCTGTCTCTCCCTTCTTGGTCCCTCTCTGTCTCTCCCTTCTTGGTCCCTCTCTGTCTCTCCCTTCTTGGTCCCTCTCTGTCTCTCCCCTTCTTGGTCCCTCTCTGTCTCTCCCTTCTTGGTCCCTCTCTGTCTCTCCCTTCTTGGTCCCTCTCTGTCTCTCCCTTCTTGGTCCCTCTCTGTCTCTCCCTTCTTGGTCCCTCTCTGTCTCTCCCTTCTTGGTCCCTCTCTGTCTCTCCCTTCTTGGTCCCTCTCTGTCTCTCCCTTCTTGGTCCCTCTCTGTCTCTCCCTTCTTGTCCTCTCTGTCTCTCCCTTCTGTCCCTCTCTGTCTCTCCTTCTTGGTCCCTCTCTGTCTCTCCCTTCTTGGTCCCTCTCTGTCTCTCCCTTCTTGGTCCTCTCTGTCTCTCCCTTCTTGGTCCCTCTCTGTCTCTCCCTTCTTGGTCCCTCTCTGTCTCTCCCTTCTTGGTCCCTCTCTGTCTCTCCCTTCTTGTCCCTCTCTGTCTCTCCCTTCTTGGTCCCTCTCTGTCTCTCCCTTCTTGGTCCCTCTCTGTCTCTCCCTTCTTGGTCCCTCTCTGTCTCTCCCTTCTTGGTCCCTCTCTGTCTCTCCCTTCTTGGTCCCTCTCTGTCTCTCCCTTCTTGGTCCTCTCTGTCTCTCCCTCTGGGTCTCTCTGTCTCTCCCTTCTTGGTCCCTCTCTGTCTCTCCCTTCTTGGTCCCTCTCTGTCTCTCCCTTCTTGGTCCCTCTCTGTCTCTCCCTTCTTGGTCCCTCTCTGTCTCTCCCTTCTTGGTCCCTCTCTGTCTCTCCCTTCTTGGTCCCTCTCTGTCTCTCCCTTCTTGGTCCCTCTCTGTCTCTCCCTTCTTGGTCCTCTCTGTCTCTCCCTTCTTGGTCCCTCTCTGTCTCTCCCTTCTTGGTCCCTCTCTGTCTCTCCCTTCTTGGTCCCTCTCTGTCTCTCCTTCTTGGTCCCTCTCTGTCTCTCCCTTCTTGGTCCCTCTCTGTCTCTCCCTTCTTGGTCCCTCTCTGTCTCTCCCTTCTTGGTCCCTCTCTGTCTCTCCCTTCTTGGTCCCTCTCTGTCTCTCCCTTCTTGGTCCCTCTCTGTCTCTCCCTTCTTGGTCCCTCTCTGTCTCTCCCTTCTTGGTCCCTCTCTGTCTCTCCCTTCTTGGTCCCTCTCTGTCTCTCCCTTCTTGGTCCCTCTCTGTCTCTCCCTTCTTGGTCCCTCTCTGTCTCTCCCTTCTTGGTCCCTCTCTGTCTCTCCCTTCTTGGTCCCTCTCTGTCTCTCCCTTCTTGGTCCCTCTCTGTCTCTCCCTTCTTGGTCCCTCTCTGTCTCTCCCTTCTTGGTCCCTCTCTGTCTCTCCCTTCTTGTCCCTCTCTGTCTCTCCCTTCTTGGTCCCTCTCTGTCTCTCCCTTCTTGGTCCCTCTCTGTCTCTCCCTTCTTGGTCCCTCTCTGTCTCTCCCTTCTTGGTCCCTCTCTGTCTCTCTCTTCTTGGTCCCTCTCTGTCTCTCCCTTCTTGGTCCCTCTCTATCTCTCCCTTCTTGGTCCCTCTCTGTCTCTCCCTTCTTGGTCCCTCTCTGTCTCTCCCTTCTTGGTCCCTCTCTGTCTCTCCCTTCTTGGTCCCTCTCTGTCTCTCTCTTCTTGGTCCCTCTCTGTCTCTCCCTTCTTGGTCCCTCTCTGTCTCTCCCTTCTTGGTCCCTCTCTGTCTCTCCCTTCTTGGTCCCTCTCTGTCTCTCCCTTCTTGGTCCCTCTCTGTGTCTCTCCCTTCTTGGTCCCTCTCTGTCTCTCCCTTCTTGGTCCCTCTCTGTCTCTCCCTTCTTGGTCCCTCTCTGTCTCTCCCTTCTTGGTCCCTCTCTGTCTCTCCTTCTTGGTCCCTCTCTGTCTCTCCCTTCTTGGTCCCTCTCTGTCTCTCCCTTCTTGGTCCCTCTCTGTCTCTCCCTTCTTGGTCCCTCTCTGTCTCTCCCTTCTTGGTCCCTCTCTGTCTCTCCCTTCTTGGTCCCTCTCTGTCTCTCCCTTCTTGGTCCCTCTCTGTCTCTCCTCTTCTTGGTCCCTCTCTGTCTCTCCCTTCTTGGTCCCTCTCTGTCTCTCCCTTCTTGGTCCCTCTCTGTCTCTCCCTTCTTGGTCCCTCTCTGTCTCTCCTTCTTGGTCCCTCTCTGTCTCTCCCTTCTTGGTCCCTCTCTGTCTCTCCCTTCTTGGTCCCTCTCTGTCCTCTCGCTCTCCTTCTTGGTCCCTCTCTGTCTCTCCCTTCTTGGTCCCTCTCTGTCTCTCCCTTCTTGGTCCCTCTCTGTCTCTCCCTTCTTGGTCCCTCTCTGTCTCTCCCTTCTTGGTCCTCTCTGTCTCTCCCTTCTTGGTCCCTCTCTGTCTCTCCCTTCTTGGTCCTCTCTGTCTCTCCCTTCTTGGTCCCTCTCTGTCTCTCCCTTCTTGGTCCCTCTCTGTCTCTCCCTTCTTGGTCCCTCTCTGTCTCTCCCTTCTTGGTCCCTCTCTGTCTCTCCCTTCTTGGTCCCTCTCTGTCTCTCTCCCTTCTTGGTCCCTCTCTGTCTCTCCCTTCTTGGTCCCTCTCTGTCTCTCCCTTCTTGGTCCCTCTCTGTCTCTCCCTTCTTGGTCCCTCTCTGTCTCTCCCTTCTTGGTCCCTCTCTGTCTCTCCCTTCTTGGTCCCTCTCTGTCTCTCCCTTCTTGGTCCCTCTCTGTCTCTCCTTCTTGTCTCTCTGTCTCTCCTTCTTGGTCCCTCTCTGTCTCTCCCTTCTTGGTCCCTCTCTGTCTCTCCCTTCTTGGTCCCTCTCTGTCTCTCCCTTCTTGGTCCCTCTCTGTCTCTCCCTTCTTGGTCCCTCTCTGTCTCTCCCTTCTTGGTCCCTCTCTGTCTCTCCCTTCTTGGTCCCTCTCTGTCTCTCCCTTCTTGGTCCCTCTCTGTCTCTCCCTTCTTGGTCCCTCTCTGTCTCTCCCTTCTTGGTCCCTCTCTGTCTCTCCCTTCTTGGTCCTCTCTGTCTCTCCCTTCTTGGTCCCTCTCTGTCTCTCCCTTCTTGGTCCCTCTCTGTCTCTCCCTTCTTGGTCCCTCTCTGTCTCTCCCTTCTTGTCCCTCTCTGTCTCTCCCTTCTTGGTCCCTCTCTGTCTCTCCCTTCTTGGTCCCTCTCTGTCTCTCCCTTCTTGGTCCCTCTCTGTCTCTCCCTTCTTGGTCCCTCTCTGTCTCTCCCTTCTTGGTCCCTCTCTGTCTCTCCCTTCTTGGTCCCTCTCTGTCTCTCCCTTCTTGGTCCCTCTCTGTCTCTCCCTTCTTGGTCCCTCTCTGTCTCTCCCTTCTTGGTCCCTCTCTGTCTCTCCCTTCTTGGTCCCTCTCTGTCTCTCCCTTCTTGGTCCCTCTCTGTCTCTCCCTTCTTGGTCCCTCTCTGTCTCTCCCTTCTTGGTCCCTCTCTGTCTCTCCCTTCTTGGTCCCTCTCTGTCTCTCCCTTCTTGGTCCCTCTCTGTCTCTCCCTTCTTGGTCCCTCTCTGTCTCTCCCTTCTTGGTCCCTCTCTGTCTCTCCCTTCTTGGTCCCTCTCTGTCTCTCCCTTCTTGGTCCCTCTCTGTCTCTCCCTTCTTGGTCCCTCTCTGTCTCTCCCTTCTTGGTCCCTCTCTGTCTCTCCCTTCTTGGTCCCCTCTCTGTCTCTCCCTTCTTGGTCCCTCTCTGTCTCTCCCTTCTTGGTCCCTCTCTGTCTCTCCCTTCTTGGTCCCTCTCTGTCTCTCCCTTCTTGGTCCCTCTCTGTCTCTCCCTTCTTGGTCCCTCTCTGTCTCTCCCTTCTTGGTCCCTCTCTGTCTCTCCCTTCTTGGTCCCTCTCTGTCTCTCCCTTCTTGGTCCCTCTCTGTCTCTCCCTTCTTGGTCCCTCTCTGTCTCTCCCTTCTTGGTCCCTCTCTGTCTCTCCCTTCTTGGTCCCTCTCTGTCTCTCCCTTCTTGGTCCCTCTCTGTCTCTCCCTTCTTGGTCCCTCTCTGTCTCTCCCTTCTTGGTCCCTCTCTGTCTCTCCCTTCTTGGTCCCTCTCTGTCTCTCCCTTCTTGGTCCCTCTCTGTCTCTCTCTTCTTGGTCCCTCTCTGTCTCTCCCTTCTTGGTCCCTCTCTGTCTCTCCCTTCTTGGTCCCTCTCTGTCTCTCCCTTCTTGGTCCCTCTCTGTCTCTCTCCTTCTTGGTCCCTCTCTGTCTCTCCCTTCTTGGTCCCTCTCTGTCTCTCCCTTCTTGGTCCCTCTCTGTCTCTCCCTTCTTGGTCCCTCTCTGTGTTCTCCCTTCTTGGTCCCTCTCTGTCTCTCCCTTCTTGGTCCCTCTCTGTCTCTCCCTTCTTGGTCCCTCTCTGTCTCTCCCTTCTTGGTCCCTCTCTGTCTCTCCCTTCTTGGTCCCTCTCTGTCTCTCCCTTCTTGGTCCCTCTCTGTCTCTCCCTTCTTGGTCCCTCTCTGTCTCTCCCTTCTTGGTCCCTCTCTGTCTCTCCCTTCTTGGTCCCTCTCTAGTCTCTCCCTTCTTGGTCCCCTCTCTGTCTCTCCCTTCTTGGTCCCTCTCTGTCTCTCCCTTCTTGGTCCCTCTCTGTCTCTCCCTTCTTGGTCCTTCTCTGTCTCTCCCTTCTTGGTCCCTCTCTGTCTCTCCCTTCTTGGTCCCTCTCTGTCTCTCCCTTCTTGGTCCCTCTCTAGTCTCTCCCTTCTTGGTCCCTCTCTGTCTCTCCCTTCTTGGTCCCTCTCTGTCTCTCCCTTCTTGGTCCCTCTCTGTCTCTCCCTTCTTGGTCCCTCTCTGTCTCTCCCTTCTTGGTCCCTCTCTGTCTCTCCCTTCTTCGTCCCTCTCTGTCTCTCCCTTCTTGGTTCCCTCTCTGTCTCTCTCTTCTTGTCCCTCTCTGTCTCTCCCTTCTTGGTCCCTCTCTGTCTCTCTCTTCTTGGTCCCTCTCTGTCTCTCCCTTCTTGGTCCCTCTCTGTCTCTCCCTTCTTGGTCCCTCTCTGTCTCTCCCTTCTTGGTCTTTCTCTGTCTCTCCTCTTCTTGGTCCCTCTCTGTCTCTCCCTTCTTGGTCCCTCTCTGTCTCTCCCTTCTTGGTCCCTCTCTGTCTCTCCCTTCTTGGTCCCTCTCTGTCTCTCCCTTATTGGTCCCTCTCTGTGTCTCTCCCTTCTTGGTCCCTCTCTGTCTCTCCCTTCTTGGTCCCTCTCTGTCTCTCCCTTCTTGGTCCCTCTCTGTCTCTCCCTTCTTGGTCCCTCTCTGTCTCTCTCTTCTTGGTCCCTCTCTGTCTCTCCCTTCTTGGTCCCTCTCTGTCTCTCCCTTCTTGGTCCCTCTCTGTCTCTCCCTTCTTGGTCCCTCTCTGTCTCTCCCTTCTTGGTCCCTCTCTGTCTCTCCCTTCTTGGTCCCTCTCTGTCTCTCCCTTCTTGGTCCCTCTCTGTCTCTCTCTTCTTGGTCCCTCTCTGTCTCTCCCTTCTTGGTCCCTCTCTGTCTCTCCCTTCTTGGTCCCTCTCTGTCTCTCCCTTCTTGGTCCCTCTCTGTCTCTCCCTTCTTGGTCCTCTCTCTGTCTCTCCCTTCTTGTTCCCTCTCTGTCTCTCCCTTCTTGGTCCCTCTCTGTCTCTCCCTTCTTGGTCCCTCTCTGTCTCTCCCTTCTTGGTCCCTCTCTGTCTCTCCCTTCTTGGTCCCTCTCTGTCTCTCCCTTCTTGGTCCCTCTCTGTCTCTCCCTTCTTGGTCCCTCTCTGTCTCTCCCTTCTTGGTCTTTCTCTGTCTCTCCCTTCTTGGTCCCTCTCTGTCTCTCCCTTCTTGGTCCTTCTCTGTCTCTCCCTTCTTGGTCCCTCTCTGTCTCTCCCTTCTTGGTCCCTCTCTGTCTCTCCCTTCTTGGTCCCTCTCTGTCTCTCCCTTCTTGGTCCCTCTCTGTCTCTCCCTTCTTGGTCCCTCTCTGTCTCTCCCTTGTTGGTCCTCTCTGTCTCTCCCTTGTTGGTCCCTCTCTGTCTCTCTCTTCTTGGTCCCTCTCTGTCTCTCCCTTCTTGGTCCCTCTCTGTCTCTCCCTTCTTGGTCCCTCTCTGTCTCTCCCTTCTTGGTCCCTCTCTGTCTCTCTCTTCTTGGTCCCTCTCTGTCTCTCCCTTCTTGGTCCCTCTCTGTCTCTCCCTTCTTGGTCCCTCTCTGTCTCTCCCTTCTTGGTCCCTCTCTGTGTTTCCCTTCTTGGTCCCTCTCTGTCTCTCCCTTCTTGGTCCCTCTCTGTCTCTCCCTTCTTGGTCCCTCTCTGTCTCCCTTCTTGGTCCCTCTCTGTCTCTCCCTTCTTGGTCCCTCTCTGTCTCTCCCTTCTTGGTCCCTCTCTGTCTCTCCCTTCTTGGTCCCTCTCTGTCTCTCCCTTCTTGGTCCCTCTCTATCTCTCCCTTCTTGGTCCCTCTCTGTCTCTCCCCTTCTTGGTCCCTCTCTGTCTCTCCCTTCTTCGTCCCTCTCTGTCTCTCCCTTCTTGGTCCCTCTCTGTCTCTCCCTTCTTGGTCCCTCTCTGTCTCTCCCTTCTTCGTCCCTCTCTGTCTCTCCCTTCTTGGTCCCTCTCTGTCTCTCTCTTCTTGGTCCCTCTCTGTCTCTCCCTTCTTGGTCCCTCTCTATCTCTCTCTTCTTGGTCCCTCTCTGTCTCTCCCTTCTTGGTCCCTCTCTGTCTCTCCCTTCTTGGTCCCTCTCTGTCTCTCCCTTCTTGGTCTTTCTCTGTCTCTCTCTTCTTGGTCCCTCTCTGTCTCTCCCTTCTTGGTCCCTCTCTGTCTCTCCCTTCTTGGTCCCTCTCTGTCTCTCCCTTCTTGGTCCCTCTCTGTCTCTCCCTTATTGGTCCCTCTCTGTGTTTCCCTTCTTGGTCCCTCTCTGTCTCTCCCTTCTTGGTCCCTCTCTGTCTCTCCCTTCTTGGTCCCTCTCTGTCTCTCCCTTCTTGGTCCCTCTCTGTCTCTCTCTTCTTGGTCCCTCTCTGGTCTCTCCCTTCTTGGTCCCTCTCTGTCTCTCCCTTCTTGGTCCCTCTCTGTCTCTCCCTTCTTGGTCCCTCTCTGTCTCTCCCTTCTTGGTCCCTCTCTGTCTCTCCCTTCTTGGTCCCTCTCTGTCTCTCCCTTCTTGGTCCCTCTCTGTCTCTCTCTTCTTGGTCCCTCTCTGTCTCTCCCTTCTTGGTCCCTCTCTGTCTCTCCCTTCTTGGTCCCTCTCTGTCTCTCCCTTCTTGGTCCCTCTCTGTCTCTCCCTTCTTGGTCCCTCTCTGTCTCTCCCTTCTTGTTCCCTCTCTGTCTCTCCCTTCTTGGTCCCTCTCTGTCTCTCCCTTCTTGGTCCCTCTCTGTCTCTCCCTTCTTGGTCCCTCTCTGTCTCTCCCTTCTTGGTCCCTCTCTGTCTCTCCCTTCTTGGTCCCTCTCTGTCTCTCCCTTCTTGGTCTTTCTCTGTCTCTCCCTTCTTGGTCCCTCTCTGTCTCTCCCTTCTTGGTCCTTCTCTGTCTCTCCCTTCTTGGTCCCTCTCTGTCTCTCCCTTCTTGGTCCCTCTCTGTCTCTCCCTTCTTGGTCCCTCTCTGTCTCTCCCTTCTTGTCCCTCTCTGTCTCTCCCTTCTTGGTCCCTCTCTGTCTCTCCCTTGTTGGTCCCTCTGTCTCTCCCTTGTTGGTCCCTCTCTGTCTCTCTCTTCTTGGTCCCTCTCTGTCTCTCCCTTCTTGTCCCTCTCTGTCTCTCCCTTCTTGGTCCCTCTCTGTCTCTCCCTTCTTGGTCCCTCTCTGTCTCTCTCTTCTTGGTCCCTCTCTGTCTCTCCCTTCTTGGTCCCTCTCTGTCTCTCCCTTCTTGGTCCCTCTCTGTCTCTCCCTTCTTGGTCCCTCTCTGTGTTTCCCTTCTTGGTCCCTCTCTGTCTCTTCCTTCTTGGTCCCTCTCTGTCTCTCCCTTCTTGGTCCCTCTCTGTCTCTCCCTTCTTGGTCCCTCTCTGTCTCTCCCTTCTTGGTCCCTCTCTGTCTCTCCCTTCTTGGTCCCTCTCTGTCTCTCCCTTCTTGGTCCCTCTCTGTCTCTCCCTTCTTGGTCCCTCTCTGTCTCTCCCTTCTTGGTCCCTCTCTAGTCTCTCCCTTCTTGGCCCCTCTCTGTCTCTCCCTTCTTGGTCCCTCTCTGTCTCTCCCTTCTTGGTCCCTCTCTGTCTCTCCCTTCTTGGTCTTTCTCTGTCTCTCCCTTCTTGGTCCCTCTCTGTCTCTCCCTTCTTGGTCCCTCTCTGTCTCTCCCTTCTTGGTCCCTCTCTGTCTCTCTCTTCTTGGTCCCCTCTCTGTCTCTCTCTTCTTGGTCCCTCTCTGTCTCTCTCTTCTTGGTCCCTCTCTGTCTCTCCCTTCTTGGTCCCTCTCTGTCTCTCTCTTCTTGGTCCCTCTCTGTCTCTCTCTTCTTGGTCCCTCTCTGTCTCTCCCTTCTTGGTCCCTCTCTGTCTCTCCCTTCTTGGTCCTCCTCTCTCCTTCTTGTCCCTCTCTGTCTCTCCCTTCTTGGTCCCTCTCTGTCTCTCCTTCTTGGTCCCTCTCTGTCTCTCCCTTCTTGGTCCCTCTCTGTCTCTCCCTTCTTGGTCCCTCTCTGTCTCTCCCTTCTTGGTCCCTCTCTGTGCTCTCCCTTCTTGGTCCCTCTCTGTCTCTCCCTTCTTGGTCCCTCTCTGTCTCTCCCTTCTTGGTCCTCTCTGTCTCTCCCTTCTTGGTCCCTCTCTGTCTCTCCCTTCTTGGTCCCTCTCTGTCTCTCCCTTCTTGGTCCCTCTCTGTCTCTCCCTTCTTGGTCCCTCTCTGATCTCTCCCTTCTTGGCCCCTCTCTGTCTCTCCCTTCTTGGTCCCTCTCTGTCTCTCCCTTCTTGGTCCCTCTCTGTCTCTCCCTTCTTGGTCCTTCTCTGTCTCTCCCTTCTTGGTCCCTCTCTGTCTCTCCCTTCTTGTCCCTCTCTGTCTCTCCCTTCTTGGTCCCTCTCTGTCTCTCTCTTCTTGGTCCCTCTCTGTCTCTCTCTTCTTGGTCCCTCTCTGTCTCTCTCTTCTTGGTCCCTCTCTGTCTCTCCCTTCTTGGTCCCTCTCTGTCTCTCTCTTCTTGGTCCCTCTCTGTCTCTCCCTTCTTGGTCCCTCTCTGTCTCTCCCTTCTTGGTCCCTCTCTGTCTCTCCCTTCTTTGTCCCTCTCTGTCTCTCCCTTCTTTGTCCCTCTCTGTCTCTCCCTTCTTGGTCCCTCTCTATCTCTCCCTTCTTGGTCCCTCTCTGTTTTCCCTTCTTGGTCCCTCTCTGTCTCTCCCTTCTTGGTCCCTCTCTGTCTCTCCCTTCTTGGTCCCTCTCTGTCTCTCTCTTCTTGGTCCCTCTCTGTCTCTCCTTCTTGGTCCCTCTCTATCTCTCCCTTCTTGGTCCCTCTCTGTCTCTCCATTCTTGGTCCCTCTCTATCTCTCCCTTCTTGGTCCCTCTCTGTCTCTCCCTTCTTGGTCCCTCTCTGTCTCTCCCTTCTTGGTCCCTCTCTATCTCTCCCTTCTTGGTCCCTCTCTGTCTCTCCCTTCTTGGTCCCTCTCTGTCTCTCTCTTCTTGATCCCTCTCTGTCTCTCCCTTCTTGGTCCCTCTCTGTCTCTCCCTTCTTGGTCCCTCTCTGTCTCTCCCTTCTTGGTCCCTCTCTGTCCTCTCCCTTCTTGGTCCCTCTCTGTCTCTCCCTTCTTGGTCCCTCTCTGTCTCTCCCTTCTTGGTCCCTCTCTGTCTCTCCCTTCTTGGTCCCTCTCTGTCTCTCCCTTCTTGGTCCCTCTCTGTCTCTCCCTTCTTGGTCCCTCTCTGTCTCTCCCTTCTTGGTCCCTCTCTGTCTCTCCCTTCTTGGTCCCTCTCTGTCTCTCCCTTCTTGGTCCCTCTCTGTCTCTCCCTTCTTGGTCCCTCTCTGTCTCTCCCTTCTTGGTCCCTCTCTGTCTCTCCCTTCTTGGTCCCTCTCTGTCTCTCCCTTCTTGGTCCCTCTCTGTCTCTCCCTTCTTGGTCCCTTCTCTGTCTCTCCCTTCTTGGTCCCTCTCTGTCTCTCCCTTCTTGGTCCCTCTCTGTCTCTCCCTTCTTGGTCCCTCTCTGTCTCTCCCTTCTTGGTCCCTCTCTGTCTCTCCCTTCTTGGTCCCTCTCTGTCTCTCCCTTCTTGGTCCCTCTCTGTCTCTCCCTTCTTGGTCCCTCTCTGTCTCTCCTTCTTGGTCCCTCTCTGTCTCTCCCTTGTTGGTCCCTCTCTGTCTCTCTCTTCTTGGTCCCTCTCTGTCTCTCCCTTCTTGGTCCCTCTCTGTCTCTCCCTTCTTGGTCCCTCTCTGTCTCTCCCTTCTTGGTCCCTCTCTGTCTCTCCCTTCTTGGTCCCTCTCTGTCTCTCCCTTCTTGGTCCCTCTCTGTCTCTCCCTTCTTGGTCCCTCTCTGTCTCTCCCTTCTTGGTCCCTCTCTGTCTCTCCCTTCTTGGTCCCTCTCTGTCTCTCCCTTCTTGGTCCCTCTCTGTCTCTTCCCTTCTTGGTCCCTCTCTGTCTCTCCCTTCTTGGTCCCTCTCTGTCTCTCCCTTCTTGGTCCCTCTCTGTCTCTCCCTTCTTGGTCCCTCTCTGTCTCTCCCTTCTTGGTCCCTCTCTGTCTCTCCCTTCTTGGTCCCTCTCTGTCTCTCCCTTCTTGGTCCCTCTCTGTCTCTCCCTTCTTGGTCCCTCTCTGTCTCTCCCTTCTTGGTCCCTCTCTGTCTCTCCCTTCTTGGCCCCTCTCTGTCTCTCCCTTCTTGGTCCCTCTCTGTCTCTCCCTTCTTGGTCCCTCTCTGTCTCTCCCTTCTTGGTCCTCTCTGTCTCTCCCTTCTTGGTCCCTCTCTGTCTCTCCCTTCTTGGTCCCTCTCTGTCTCTCTCCTTCTTGGTCCCTCTCTGTCTCTCTCTTCTTGGTCCTCTCTGTCTCTCTCTTCTTGGTCCCTCTCTGTCTCTCTCTTCTTGGTCCCTCTCTGTCTCTCCCTTCTTGGTCCCTCTCTGTCTCTCCTTCTGGTCCCTCTCTGTCTCTCCTTCTTGGTCCCTCTCTGTCTCTCCCTTCTTGGTCCCTCTCTGTCTCTCCCTTCTTGGTCCCTCTCTGTCTCTCTCCTTCTTTGTCCCTCTCTGTCTCTCCCTTCTTGGTCCCTCTCTGTCTCTCCCTTCTTGGTCCCTCTCTGTCTCTCCCTTCTTGGTCCTCTCTGTCTCCCTTGCTCTCTCCCTTCTTGGTCCTCTCTGTCTCTCCCTTCTTGGTCCCTCTCTGTCTCTCTCTTCTTGGTCCCTCTCTGTCTCTCTCTTCTTGGTCCCTCTCTGTCTCTCCCTTCTTGGTCCCTCTCTGTCTCTCCCTTCTTGGTCCCTCTCTATCTCTCCCTTCTTGGTCCCTCTCTGTCTCTCCCTTCTTGGTCCCTCTCTGTCTCTCCCTTCTTGGTCCCTCTCTATCTCTCCCTTCTTGGTCCCTCTCTGTCTCTCCCTTCTTGTCCCTCTCTGTCTCTCTCCTTCTTGGTCCCTCTCTGTCTCTCCCTTCTTGGTCCCTCTCTGTCTCTCCCTTCTTGGTCCCTCTCTGTCTCTCCCTTCTTGGTCCCTCTCTGTCTCTCCCTTCTTGGTCCCTCTCTGTCTCTCCCTTCTTGGTCCCTCTCTGTCTCTCCCTTCTTGGTCCCTCTCTGTCTCTCCCTTCTTGGTCCCTCTCTGTCTCTCCCTTCTTGGTCCCTCTCTGTCTCTCCCTTCTTGGTCCCTCTCTGTCTCTCCCTTCTTGGTCCCTCTCTGTCTCTCCCTTCTTGGTCCCTCTCTGTCTCTCCCTTCTTGGTCCCTCTCTGTCTCTCCCTTCTTGGTCCCTCTCTGTCTCTCCCTTCTTGGTCCCTCTCTGTCTCTCCCTTCTTGGTCCCTCTCTGTCTCTCCCTTCTTGGTCCCTCTCTGTCTCTCCCTTCTTGGTCCCTCTCTGTCTCTCCCTTCTTGGTCCCTCTCTGTCTCTCCCTTCTTGGTCCTTCTCTGTCTCTCCCTTCTTGGTCCCTCTCTGTCTCTCCCTTCTTGGTCCCTCTCTGTCTCTCCCTTCTTGGTCCCTCTCTGTCTCTCCCTTCTTGGTCCCTCTCTGTCTCTCCCTTCTTGGTCCCTCTCTGTCTCTCCCTTCTTGGTCCTCTCTGTCTCTCCCTTCTTGGTCCCTCTCTGTCTCTCCCTTCTTGGTCCCTCTCTGTCTCTCCCTTCTTGGTCCCTCTCTGTCTCTCCCTTCTTGGTCCCTCTCTGTCTCTCCCTTCTTGGTCCCTCTCTGTCTCTCCTTCTTGGTCCCTCTCTGTCTCTCCCTTCTTGGTCCCTCTCTGTCTCTCCCTTCTTGGTCCCTCTCTGTCTCTCCCTTCTTGGTCCCTCTCTGTCTCTCCCTTCTTGGTCCCTCTCTGTCTCTCCCTTCTTGGTCCCTCTCTGTCTCTCCCTTCTTGGTCCCTCTCTGTCTCTCCCTTCTTGGTCCCTCTCTGTCTCTCCCTTCTTGGTCCCTCTCTGTCTCTCTCTCTTGGTCCCTCTCTGTCTCTCTCTTCTTGGTCCCTCTCTGTCTCTCCTTCTTGGTCCCTCTCTGTCTCTCCTTCTTGGTCCCTCTCTGTCTCTCCCTTCTTGGTCCCTCTCTGTCTCTCTCTTCTTGGTCCCTCTCTGTCTCTCCTTCTTGGTCCCTCTCTGTCTCTCCCTTCTTGGTCCCTCTCTGTCTCTCCCTTCTTGGTCCCTCTCTGTCTCTCCCTTCTTGGTCCCTCTCTGTCTCTCTCTTCTTGGTCCCCTCTCTGTCTCTCCCTTCTTGGTCCCTCTCTGTCTCTCCCTTCTTGGTCCCTCTCTGTCTCTCCCTTCTTGGTCCCTCTCTGTCTCTCCCTTCTTGGTCCCTCTCTGTCTCTCCCTTCTTGGTCCCTCTCTGTCTCTCCCTTCTTGGTCCCTCTCTGTCTCTCCCTTCTTGGTCCCTCTCTGTCTCTCCCTTCTTGGTCCCTCTCTGTCTCTCCCTTCTTGGTCCCTCTCTGTCTCTCCCTTCTTGGTCCCTCTCTGTCTCTCCCTTCTTGGTCCCTCTCTGTCTCTCCTTCTTGGTCCCTCTCTGTCTCTCCCTTCTTGGTCCCCTCTCTGTCTCTCCCTTCTTGGTCCCTCTCTGTCTCTCCCTTCTTGGTCCTTCTCTGTCTCTCCCTTCTTGGTCCCTCTCTGTCTCTCCCTTCTTGGTCCCTCTCTGTCTCTCCCTTCTTGGTCCCTCTCTGTCTCTCTCTTCTTGGTCCCTCTCTGTCTCTCTCTTCTTGGTCCCTCTCTGTCTCTCTCTTCTTGGTCCCTCTCTGTCTCTCCCTTCTTGGTCCCTCTCTGTCTCTCTCTTCTTGGTCCCTCTCTGTCTCTCCCTTCTTGGTCCCTCTCTGTCTCTCTCTTCTTGGTCCCTCTCTAGTCTCTCCTTCTTGGTCCCTCTCTGTCTCTCCCTTCTTGGTCCCTCTCTGTCTCTCCCTTCTTGGTCCCTCTCTGTCTCTCCCTTCTTGGTCCCTCTCTGTCTCTCCCTTCTTGGTCCCTCTCTGTCTCTCCCTTCTTGGTCCCTCTCTGTCTCTCCCTTCTTGGTCCCTCTCTGTCTCTCTCTTCTTGGTCCCTCTCTGTCTCTCCCTTCTTGGTCCCTCTCTGTCTCTCCCTTCTTGGTCCCTCTCTGTCTCTCCCTTCTTGGTCCCTCTCTGTCTCTCCCTTCTTCGTCCCTCTCTGTCTCTCCCTTCTTGGTCCCTCTCTGTGTTTCCCTTCTTGGTCCCTCTCTGTCTCTCCCTTCTTGGTCCCTCTCTGTCTCTCCCTTCTTGGTCCCTCTCTGTCTCTCCCTTCTTGGTCCCTCTCTGTCTCTCCCTTCTTGGTCCCTCTCTGTCTCTCCCTTCTTGGTCCCTCTCTGTCTCTCTCCTTCTTGGTCCCTCTCTGTCTCTCCCTTCTTGGTCCCTCTCTGTCTCTCCCTTCTTGGTCCCTCTCTGTCTCTCCCTTCTTGGTCCCTCTCTGTCTCTCCCTTCTTGGTCCCTCTCTGTCTCTCCCTTCTTGGTCCCTCTCTGTCTCTCCCTTCTTGGTCCCTCTCTGTCTCTCCCTTCTTGGTCCCTCTCTGTTTCCCTTCTTCGTCCCTCTCTGTCTCTCCCTTCTTGGTCCCTCTCTGTCTCTCCCTTCTTGGTCCCTCTCTGTCTCTCCCTTCTTGGTCCCTCTCTGTCTCTCCCTTCTTGGTCCCTCTCTGTCTCTCCCTTCTTGGTCCCTCTCTGTCTCTCCCTTCTTGGTCCCTCTCTGTCTCTCCCTTCTTGGTCCCTCTCTGTCTCTCCCTTCTTGGTCCCTCTCTGTCTCTCCCTTCTTGGTCCCTCTCTGTCTCTCCCTTCTTGGTCCCTCTCTGTCTCTCCCTTCTTGGTCCCTCTCTGTCTCTCCCTTCTTGGTCCCTCTCTGTCTCTCCCTTCTTGGTCCCTCTCTGTCTCTCCTTCTTGGTCCCTCTCTGTCTCTCTCTTCTTGGTCCCTCTCTGTCTCTCCCTTCTTGGTCCCTCTCTGTCTCTCCCTTCTTGGTCCCTCTCTGTCTCTCCCTTCTTGGTCCCTCTCTGTCTCTCCCTTCTTGGTCCCTCTCTGTCTCTCCTTCTTGGTCCCTCTCTGTCTCTCCCTTCTTGGTCCCTCTCTGTCTCTCTCTTCTTGGTCCCTCTCTGTCTCTCCCTTCTTGGTCCCTCTCTGTCTCTCCCTTCTTGGTCCCTCTCTGTCTCTCCCTTCTTGGTCCCTCTCTGTCTCTCCCTTCTTGGTCCCTCTCTGTCTCTCCTCTTCTTGGTCCCTCTCTGTCTCTCCCTTCTTGGTCCCTCTCTGTCTCTCCCTTCTTGGTCCCTCTCTGTCTCTCCCTTCTTGGTCCCTCTCTGTCTCTCCCTTCTTGGTCCCTCTCTGTCTCTCCTTCTTGGTCCCTCTCTGTCTCTCTCTTCTTGGTCCCTCTCTGTCTCTCTCTTCTTGGTCCCTCTCTGTCTCTCCCTTCTTGGTCCCTCTCTGTCTCTCTCTTCTTGGTCCCTCTCTGTCTCTCCCTTCTTGGTCCCTCTCTGTCTCTCCCTTCTTGGTCCCTCTCTGTCTCTCCCTTCTTGGTCCCTCTCTGTCTCTCTCTTCTTGGTCCCTCTCTGTCTCTCCCTTCTTGGTCCCTCTCTGTCTCTCCCTTCTTGGTCCCTCTCTGTCTCTCCCTTCTTGGTCCCTCTCTGTCTCTCCCTTCTTGGTCCCTCTCTGTCTCTCCCTTCTTGGTCCCTCTCTGTCTCTCCCTTCTTGGTCCCTCTCTGTCTCTCCTTCTGGTCCCTCTCTGTCTCTCCCTTCTTGGTCCCTCTCTGTCTCTCTCTTCTTGGTCCCTCTCTGTCTCTCCCTTCTTGGTCCCTCTCTGTCTCTCTCCTTCTTGGTCCCTCTCTGTCTCTCCCTTCTTGGTCCCTCTCTATCTCTCCCTTCTTGGTCCTCTCTGTCTCTCTCTTCTTGGTCCCTCTCTATCTCTCCCTTCTTGGTCCCTCTCTGTCTCTCCCTTCTTGGTCCCTCTCTGTCTCTCCCTTCTTGGTCCCTCTCTGTCTCTCCCTTCTTGGTCCCTCTCTGTCTCTCCCTTCTTGGTCCCTCTCTGTCTCTCCCTTCTTGGTCCCTCTCTGTCTCTCCCTTCTTGGTCCCTCTCTGTGTTTCCCTTCTTGGTCCCTCCCTGTCTCTCCCTTCTTGGTCCCTCTCTGTCTCTCCTTCTTGGTCCCTCTCTGTCTCTCCCTTCTTGGTCCCTCTCTGTCTCTCTCTTCTTGGTCCCTCTCTGTCTCTCCCTTCTTGGTCCCTCTCTGTCTCTCCCTTCTTGGTCCCTCTCTGTCTCTCCCTTCTTGGTCCCTCTCTGTCTCTCCCTTCTTGGTCCCTCTCTGTCTCTCCCTTCTTGGTCCCTCTCTGTCTCTCTCTTCTTGGTCCCTCTCTGTCTCTCTCTTCTTGGTCCCTCTTTGTCTCTCTCTTCTTGGTCCTCTCTGTCTCTCCCTCTTGGTCCCTCTCTGTCTCTCTCTTCTTGTTTCCTCTCTGTCTCTCTTCTTGTTTCCTCTCTGTCTCTCCTTGTTTCCTCTCTGTCTCTTCCTTCTTGGTCCCTCTCTGTCTCTCCCTTCTTGGTCCCTCTCTGTCTCTCCCTTCTTCGTCCCTCTCTGCCTCTCCCTTCTTTGTCCCTTTCTGTCTCTCCCTTCTTCGTCCCTCTCTGTCTCTCCCTTCTTCGTCCCTCTCTGTCTCTCCTTTCTTTGTCCCTCTCTGTCTCTCCTTTCTTTGTCCCTCTCTGTCTCTCCCTTCTTGGTCCCTCTCTGTCTCTCCATTCTTGGTCCCTCTCTGTCTCTCCCTTCTTCGTCCCTCTCTGTCTCTCCCTTCTTGGTCCCTCTCTGTCTCTCCCTTCTTGGTCCCTCTCTGTCTCTCCCTTCTTGGTCCCTCTCTGTATCTCCCTTCTTGGTCCCTCTCTGTCTCTCTCTTCTTGGTCCCTCTCTGTCTCTCCCTTCTTGGTCCCTCTCTATCTCTCCCTTCTTGGTCCCTCTCTGTCTCTCCCTTCTTGGTCCCTCTCTGTCTCTCCCTTCTTGGTCCCTCTCTGTCTCTCCCTTCTTGGTCCCTCTCTGTCTCTCTCTTCTTGGTCCCTCTCTGTCTCTCTCTTCTTGGTCCCTCTCTGTCTCTCTCTTCTTGGTCCCTCTCTGTCTCTCCCTCTTGGTCCCTCTCTGTCTCTCTCTTCTTGTTTCCTCTCTGTCTCTCTTCTTGTTTCCTCTCTGTCTCTCCTTGTTTCCTCTCTGTCTCTTCCTTCTTGGTCCCTCTCTGTCTCTCCCTTCTTGGTCCCTCTCTGTCTCTCCCTTCTTCGTCCCTCTCTGCCTCTCCCTTCTTTGTCCCTTTCTGTCTCTCCCTTCTTCGTCCCTCTCTGTCTCTCCCTTCTTCGTCCCTCTCTGTCTCTCCTTTCTTTGTCCCTCTCTGTCTCTCCTTTCTTTGTCCCTCTCTGTCTCTCCCTTCTTGGTCCCTCTCTGTCTCTCCATTCTTGGTCCCTCTCTGTCTCTCCCTTCTTCGTCCCTCTCTGTCTCTCCCTTCTTGGTCCCTCTCTGTCTCTCCCTTCTTGGTCCCTCTCTGTCTCTCCCTTCTTGGTTCCTCTCTGTCTCTCCCTTCTTGGTCCCTCTCTGTCTCTTTCTTCTTGGTCCCTCTCTGTCTCTCCCTTCTTGGTCCCTCTCTATCTCTCCCTTCTTGGTCCCTCTCTGTCTCTCCCTTCTTGGTCCCTCTCTGTCTCTCCCTTCTTGGTCCCTCTCTGTCTCTCACCTTCCAGCTTCAGAGAACGACCTCTGGTTCTAGCTCTTCCCTTCCTCTGAAATATGCTTCCCTCCTGTATTTTGTTGAAAACCTCGATGTATTTGAAAGTTTCATTCATATCCCCCTCTCTCGGCTATCCTATAAGATGGTCATATTATGGTCCTTTAGTCTTTCCTGGTAAGTTTTATGCTGTAGATCAATCCCCCTTCTTTGCACAATCTCCAATTTATTTGCGTGCTTCCAGAGATCTGCTCTCCAGAACTGAACACAGAACCCGAGAGGAGGTCTCACCAATCTATATATATAAAACTGAAAAGTTTGTTTGCAGAACAGTTTGTTTGTCCGTGTCTCTAGAGAATCTGATTGGTCCATGATCCGTCCCCCCACCCCCCACCCCTCTCATTGGCCTGAGGGGTGCGCTGACGTCACTGGCACACCTAGCCCAAGGGGGGAGGGGGGGAGGGGGGGAAGCCCAACCCTCTCGTCCACCCCCCGAAAATTAAATCCCGGGCACCGCCGGGTATATCAGCTAGTGATCTATAAAGTGGCCTCACTACTCCACTGTTTCTGGTTCTAATACCTCTCCCTATGCACCCTAACATCCACTGCTAATACCCCTCCCCAAACACCCCAACATCCCGCTGCTAATACCTCTCCCTATACACCCTAACATCCCACTGCTAATACCCCTCCCCAAACACCCTAGCATCCTGCTGCTAATACCTCTCCCTATACACCCTAACATCCTGCTGCTAATACCTCTCCCTAAACACCCTAACACCCTGCTGCTAATACCTCTTCTTATGCACCCTAACATCATGCTGCTAATACCTCTCCCTATACACCCTAACATCCCGCTGCTAATACCTCTCCCTATACACCCTAACATCCTGCTACTAATACCTCTCCCTATACACCCTAACACCCTGCTGCTAATACCTCTCCCTATACACCCTAACATCCTGCTGCTAATACCTCTCCCTATACACCCTAACACCCTGCTGCTAATACCTCTCCCTATACACCCTAACATCCTGCTGCTAATACCTCTCCCTATACACCCTAACATCCTGCTGCTAATACCTCTCCCTATACACCCTAACATCCCGCTGCTAATACCTCTCCCTATACACCCTAACACCCTGCTGCTAATACCTCTCCCTATACACCCTAACATCCCGCTGCTAATACCTCTCCCTATACACCCTAACACCCTGCTGCTAATACCTCTCCCTATACACCCTAACACCCCACAGCTAATACCTCTCCCTATACACCCTAACATCCTGCTGCTAATACCTCTCCCTATACCCCCTAACACCCTGCTGCTAATACCTCTCCCTATACACCATAAAATCACGCTGCTAATACCTCTTCTTATGCACCCTAACATCCTGCTACTAATACCTCTCCCTATACACCCTAACACCCTGCTGCTAATACCTCTCCCTATACACCCTAACATCCTGCTGCTAATACCTCTCCCTATACACCCTAACACCCTGCTGCTAATACCTCTCCCTATACACCCTAACACCCTGCTGCACCTCTTCTTATGCACCCTAACATCCTGCTACTAATACCTCTCCCTATACACCCTAACACCCCGCTGCTAATACCTCTTCTTATGCACCCTAACATCCCGCTGCTAATACCTCTCCCTATTCACCCTAACATCCCGCTGCTAATACCTCTCCCTATACACCATAACATCCCGCTGCTAATACCTCTCCCTATACACCCTAACACCCTGCTGCTAATACCTCTCCCTATACACCCTAACATCCCGCTGCTAATACCTCTCCCTATATCCCCTAACATACCGCTGCTAATACCTCTCCCTATACACCCTAACACCAGGCTGCTAATACCTCTCCCTATACACCCTAACATCCCGCTGCTAATACCTCTCCCTATACACCCTAACACCCTGCTGCTAATACCTCTCCCTATACACCCTAACACCCCGCTACTAATACCTCTCCCTATACACCCTAACATCCCGATGCCAATACCTCTCCCTATACACCCTAACACCCTGCTGCTAATACCTCTCCCTATACACCCTAACACCCCGCTACTAATACCTCTCCCTATACACCCTAACACCCCGCTACTAATACCTCTCCCTATACACCCTAACATCCCGCTGCTAATACCTCTCCCTATACACCCTAACACCCTGCTGCTAATACCTCTCCCTATACACCCTAACACCCCGCTACTAATACCTCTCACTATACACCTTAACATTCCGCTGCTAATATCTCTCCCTATACACCCTAACATCCCGCTGCTAATACCTCTCCCTATACACCCTAACACCCCGCTACTAATACCTCTCCCTATACACCCTAACATCCCGATGCCAATACCTCTCCCTATACACCCTAACACCCTGCTGCTAATACCTCTCCCTATACACCCTAACACCCCGCTACTAATACCTCTCCCTATACACCCTAACATCCCGATGCCAATACCTCTCCCTATACACCCTAACACCCTGCTGCTAATACCTCTCCCTATACACCCACACATGGTGGGATGAAACGCATGGCTGGGCAGTTAATATAGAGGATTATTCCCATTTTCAGAGGGGTCGAGCAAACAGAAGAGGTGGTGGCTGGAGCTGAGCTCCACTGATCTAGAACCGCAGCTGTTAATAGTTACTGGTTACATCTTTATATTAATGGTGTTGCCAGCACACCCCTCGGCTCCTTTAATATCCGTGGATGTACCCAGTCTGGCACCACAGATTGGTCCACTTTTGACTTTCTCCTCTGTAAATGGACTTTTTACATTCTTGTTATCTACCTGTGGTCCCGCTCCATCTTCACATGTGAGCAAAAATAATGAAGGTGGTCTGCTGTACTCAGACTGTACCTTTATGTTAATGGGGGACAATCCATGGTTGGGTCCTGAAATCAGAGAAGGAGAGGGGTATTATTGTCCATACTGGGCAAATGTATGTATGTCTTTATTTATAAAGCGCCATTCATGTACATAGCGCTTCCCAGCAGTAATACACGTGACAATCATATAAATAACAAATAATACAAATAACACATAATGGGGAGAAGTGCTTCAGACATAAAAGTGACACTTAGGGAAAGAAGTCCCTGCTCCGAAGAGCTTACAATCTAATTGGTTGGTAGGAAGAACGTACAGAGACAGTAGGAGGGAGTTCTGGTAAGTGCGTCTGCAGGGGACCAAGGTTTATGTATCATGTGTTCAGAATGTTCTCAGTGCTATTCGTATGCTTCTTTAAGCAAGTGTGTCTTAAGGTGGGTCTTAAAGGTGGATAGAGAGGGTGCTAGTCGGGTACTGAGGGGAAGGGCATACCAGAGGTGCGGGGCAGTCAGTGAAAAAGGTTTAAGGCGGGAGAGGGCTTTAGATACAAAGGGGGTAGAAAGAAGACATCCTTGAGAAGAACGCAAGAGTCTGGATGGTGCATAACGAGAAATTAGGGCTGAGATGTAAGGAGGAGCAGAAGAGTGTAAAGCTTTGAAAGTGAGGAGGAGAATGGAGTGTGAGATGCGGGATTTGATAGGAAGCCAGGAGAGGGATTTCAGGAGGGGAGACACGGAGACAGATTTAGGAAAGAGTAGAGTGATTCTGGATGTCCTGGGATGACTGGGAAACTCTTGAAATGAGTGAAGAAGAGAGAAATACATGGGAAGAGGGGGAGAAATAGAGGAGGCTCATGAGGTGTGGGGGGGGGGGGGGGGCAGGGGGGGAACTCGCAAGACTGCTGATATGGGGAGTGGTCCCGGTCATAACTCTAGTCCAGGACCCCTGGAAATCAGTCTGCGGCCCTGCTCCCCAGCCTCCCCTCCCTCCCTCCCAGGCTCCCATGGCAGCTTCTTCATCCAATGTTGGCAACCTCACTGGCAGTGGAAGTATTGACTCGCCCTCGTCTCTTGCAGGCGGGTGAACAGGCGGGGCGAGCTGGGCTCAGAGTCAGAGTTCAAGCAGCTGGTGGAGGCAGACGAGGAGGAGGAAGAAGAAGAAGAGGAGGAAGAGACATCTCAGAGGAAGGAATCTGACACCTCGTCCATCTTCCCAACCTGCAAGACAATGACGGCTGTATGCGGGGGGATTGTGGTCTTGTGCCTGCTGGTGGCAGGCTTGGCTTATCTGTCCGGGACCTCAGGGTGCACCATGGTGGATGTGGCAACATCTTGCGGGAAGGTGCGGGGCCTCCACTGTGGCAAGGCTTATGTATTTAAGGGGATCCCCTATGCCAGCCCCCCTATAGGGCCGCTACGCTGGATGCCTCCCCAAGAGCCCTGCTGCTGGAATGACACACTCCATGCCAATGAGTTCAAGGCCATGTGCGCTCAGGTGAGACCCCTGAGTGAGAAGGGCACAGTGATGGGCTCGGAGGATTGTCTGTATGTCAATGTCTGGACACCCTCACTGGATCGTAGTGCGAAGTTGCCGGTCATGGTGTGGATCCACGGGGGGTATCTTCACATACTGAGTGGTGGGGAGCCCGGGTACAGCCCCACGGAGGAGCTGACAGAGCACAGCCAGACCGTCCATGTCAGCTTCAACTATCGTCTCAATGCCTTCGGGTTCATGGCTCTGCACCTGCTGAGAGAGGGATCCACCAACAACACCTCAGGTGAACTCCCTGCAATATAACCTGAGAGAAATGGCTCTCCGCTCTCTGTGCTCTGCAGTCTCTGCATCTCTGTGCTCTGCAGCCTCTGCCTCTCTCCCCTCTCTGTGCTCTGCAGTCTCTGCCTCTCTCCCCTCTCTGTGCTCTGCAGCCTCTGCCTCTCTCCCCTCTCTGTGCTCTGCAGCCTCTGCCTCTCTCCCCTCTCTGTGCTCTGCAGTCTCTGCCTCTCTCCTCTCTGTGCTCTGCAGTGTCTGCCTCTCTCCCCTCTCTGTGCTCTGCAGCCTCTACCTCTCTCCCCTCTCTGTGCTCTGCAGTGTCTGCCTCTCTCCCCTCTCTGTGCTCTGCAGCCTCTGTCTCTCTCCCCTCTCTGTGCTCTGCAGCCTCTGTCTCTCTCCCCTCTCTGTGCTCTGCAGCCTCTGTCTCTCTCCCCTCTGTGCTCTGCAGCCTCTGCCTCTCTCCCCTCTCTGTGCTCTGCAGCCTCTGCCTCTCTCCCCTCTCTGTGCTCTGCAGCCTCTGCCTCTCCCCTCTCTGTGCTCTGCAGCCTCTGCCTCTCTCCCCTCTCTGTGCTCTGCAGCCTCTGTCTCTCTCCCCTCTGTGCTCTGCAGTCTCTGCCTCTCTCCCCTCTCTGTGCTCTGCAGTCTCTGCCTCTCCCCTCTCTGTGCTCTGCAGTGTCTGCCTCTCTCCCCTCTCTGTGCTCTGCAGCCTCTGCCTCTCCCCCTCTCTCTGTGCTCTGCAGCCTCTGCCTCTCTCCCCTCTCTGTGCTCTGCAGCCTCTGCCTCTCCCCACTCTCTGTGCTCTGCAGTGTCTGCCTCTCTCCCCTCTCTGTGCTCTGCAGTCTCTGCCTCTCTCCCCTCTCTGTGCTCTGCAGTCTCTGCCTCTCCCCTCTCTGTGCTCTGCAGTCTCTGCCTCTCTCCCCTCTCTGTGCTCTGCAGTCTCTGCCTCTCTCCCCTCTCTGTGCTCTGCAGTCTCTGCCTCTCTCCCCTCTCTGTGCTCTGCAGCCTCTGCCTCTCTCCCCTCTCTGTGCTCTGCAGCCTCTGTCTCTCTCCCCTCTCTGTGCTCTGCAGCCTCTGCCTCTCTCCCCTCTCTGTGCTCTGCAGCCTCTGTCTCTCTCCCCTCTCTGTGCTCTGCAGCCTCTGTCTCTCTCCCCTCTCTGTGCTCTGCAGTGTCTGCCTCTCTCCCCTCTCTGTGCTCTGCAGCCTCTGCCTCTCTCCCCTCTCTGTGCTCTGCAGTCTCTGCCTCCCTCCCCTCTCTGTGCTCTGCAGTGTCTGCCTCTCTCCCCTCTCTGTGCTCTGCAGTCTCTGCCTCTCTCCCCTCTCTGTGCTCTGCTGTCTCTGCTTCTCTCCCCTCTCTGTGCTCTGCAGTCTCTGCCTCTCTCCTCTCTGTGCTCTGCAGCCTCTGTCTCTCTCCCCTCTCTGTGCTCTGCAGTCTCTGCCTCTCTCCCCTCTCTGTGCTCTGCAGCCTCTGCCTCTCCCCTCTCTGTGCTCTGCAGTTTAGTCTGTACCCTTCTCTGCCCTCCAGGGAATTATGGCTTCATGGATCAGATGGCCGCTCTGCGCTGGGTGCAGCGAAATATCCAGTACTTTGGTGGTGACCAAGACAAGGTGACAATCTACGGCCAGAGCTCAGGTACCGGCAGCCCTGGGACAGGCAGCCCTGGGACAGGCAGCCCTGGGACAGGCAGCCCTGGGACCGGCAGCCCTGGGACAGGCAGAGGGGTGGGACAGGCAGCCCTGGGACCGGCAGCCCTGGGACCGGCAGCCCTGGGACCGGCAGCCCTGGGACAGGCAGCCCTGGGACAGGCAGCCCTGGGACAGGCAGCCCAGGTACCGGCAGCCCAGGTACCGGCAGCCCTGGGACAGGCAGCCCTGGGACCGGCAGCCCTGGGACAGGCAGAGGGGTGGGACAGGCAGCCCTGGGACCGGCAGCCCTGGGACCGGCAGCCCTGGGACCGGCAGCCCTGGGACAGGCAGCTCTGGGACAGGCAGCCCTGGGACAGGCAGCCCAGGTACCGGCAGCCCTGGGACAGGCAGCCCTGGGACCGGCAGCCCTGGGACAGGCAGCCCAGGGACCGGCAGCCCAGGTACCGGCAGCCCAGGTACCGGCAGCCCTGGGACAGGCAGCCCTGGGACCGGCAGCCCTGGGACCGGCAGCCCTGGGACAGGCAGAGGGGTAAGAGGGGTGGGACATACGGACAAAGAACAGAGAGCTGCTGCGGGACAGATACAAGGCTCCTGTGTCATTCATTTTTTGACAACGCATCATGTAAATTTTAACACAAATATTCGTAACCCTTTCAGAACAGGTAGGGGTCCCAGTGCGTGGAAGAGGTTATAAGTGGTTGGGGGGGGGAGGGGGGTTATCTGAATCCCCCACCAATAGGGGTGAGAAGGAGATGTGCATAGAGTCAAGATTTGGAGGTCATCTCAAGATCACAGGGGTGCTGTGATATCAAATGTATTTCCCATGGCACTTTGCACCAGAGAATCACTTAGCGCTGTGGCTGTTATGTGCTCCCCATTGAATGTGTCAATCCGTCCTATAGCCTAGGGGTGCACAAACTTTTTTTGCTGTGCCCCCTCCCCCTCCCCCTCCCCCTCCCGCCTGCTCTCCTCCATTGTTGTGCCCCCTCTTACCTCGCACGGTGTCAAATGTCGCGTCACGTGACCTGCGGCGGCATTTGACGTCACATTGCCATGGTCACGCGTCCTGAAGCCGGCTGAATCTCGGCTTGGGGAAGAGCGCGGGACCTCTGCAACCGCCCGCACCCCCCTCCCCAGTTTGCGCACCGCTGCTATAGCCCATCCTAAACTCCATGATGTAGCTGTGTACCTGCTCTACTTCCCTCCTCTCCCATACACCTACTCTCACTCAGCCCTTCTCTTTACCGTAGGAGGCACGTCGGTTTTGGCTCTGTTGGTGTCACCGCTGGCTAAAGGTCTCTTCCATCGTGCCATCGATATGAGCGGATCCTCCGTGTTCACAGCGAGTATGGCCGATGCAGAGAAGGACAACCTCGTCTTTCTAAACCGAACCGGCTGCCACGACGTACAGTGCCTGCGCCAGCTGAGCGTAGCCCAAATCATCCAGGTATCTGGCACCTTCAGGAAGGGGGACAGTACCCCCATGGGATGGTCACTAATAACCATATGAGGGGCTACTAAGGGGATAAACCACAGTGGGCAGGGCCGCAGAGTATTGATAACTCTAGATAGGATAACAGAGTATTAGATAGGTGTAATTAGAAGGGTTACACAAAGTATGAATAACTCACAAAGGGTGTTACAGAACGGTCAACCCGGAAACCCGAACATCAGTGGAAAAGAAAAGGGCATCGCCTTCAACTTCATCTC
This sequence comes from Ascaphus truei, assembly GCF_040206685.1. Lineage (NCBI taxonomy): Eukaryota > Metazoa > Chordata > Amphibia > Anura > Ascaphidae > Ascaphus > Ascaphus truei. The sequence goes on from NW_027454360.1 coordinate 25,758, forward strand.
CATAGTCTCTGTTTTGTTTAAGTTCTAGGAATGGGCTCTCACCTTCCTATTGTGAGGAGTACTCCAAGCAGTTTCCAGTACTTACCCTGCCCACAATATATATATATTTATCTATATTATAGGGGCCTCATCTTTATCATGGTTTAGGGCCTCGCAAAGTCTTAATCCGGCACTGGATATTATATACACTTACACATACTAACATTATATTACACACACATATATGAAGGGGCAAGACAGGGAGAATGCCCCAGAGCTAACAGGAGGTTATTTGGCTCCCTCTTGTGAGCACAATAAGTATACACAGGTGCAGGGCTGTGCCCGTGAGGCCGGGAGAGAAATCCGTGATGGAGACAGTTGGTGTCAGGCTGTAGAAACCTGAACAAAGAGGCCCATTGGGGCAGTAGTGTATCCACCTCAAAACACACCTGCTTAAGGAAGCATACGAGTAGCTGCGTGGCTGATACTATACACCCCATACATAAAGCTTGGCCCCCTGCAGACGCACTTACCAGAACGTCCTCCTAATGTCTCTGTACGTTCTCCCTACCTACCAATTAGATTGTAAGCTCTTCGGAGCAAGGACTCCTCTTCCTAAATGTTACTTTTATGTCTGAAGCACTTCTCCCCTTTGTGTTATTTGTTATTTATATGATTACCACGTATATTACTGCTGTGACGCACTATGTACATTAATGGCGCTATATAGAGACATACATACATCTTGTTCACATGTGCACCTAATTACCATCACAGATTACTTACTCCACAGCATAACGGCTAACCAGGTTAACCTGCATTCATATACAGATTTCAGGACTCGCAGGGTCTGAGGGGCTGACTTTATGGACCTGCAGACCATGGAACGTCCTCTAACCAGAGGTGCTTAGAAATGCTTACAGCACACATAGGGCTATCTTAAATATGAAAGAAGCCAACGGATCTTACCAGGGCTGAGGTTTCACAGCAGGTAGGAAAAAGGGCAGACTTGGTGCCACCAAATGGTTCTTGTCGTGTTATTTTCTTCTACGTCACCAATCCATTGGGCTGCTGAATAACTCTACGCTTTGCCTTTGCTACTTCCAGGCTATTCCTTGGTATGGGTACCCAGACTGGGCAGCTGAAGACCTCTGCGACCTTCCACAGAAGGGGAAGTTTGTTGGGCCGGTGGCTGTGGTGGACGGGTATGTGGTGCCAGCTCCCCCATTAGAGGTGTGGCAGAAGAAGATTCTGGGGTACAGCGATGTGCCATTTTTGATTGGCACCACCCTCCAAGAGGCTGAATATGGGTAAGAGAGAGTTGGTGACCAGCTTTATTGTTACTACAGGGACACATCCCGTGGGCCATAGTTCCTTTCTGTGCTGGGCTTTGGGTGAAGACATCAACTTGGTAGTAGTCTCAAGTCCTCTTTCCGGCACAGAATTAATAGCAGTAGTATTAATATACTATAGATACATTTATTGTATATGTGAATATGCGGGTGGTTGGTTACTCGTAACACTTGAGCAGGCTGAGGTTCTCAGAGATGTTTTAAGAAACATGGTATCATGGTGAATTTTAAACTAGCACACATTTAAATTAATTAAAGCTAGAGGAAATCAAACCTTTTGTTCCAGCATCTCATTAAAAAAAAAAAATTAAACTGAAATTATTTTAAAATGCAAAACTGAAAAAAAGTCTCCACTGGCCGAGATTTAACCAATTCTATTAGGGGTGGCCAACTCCAGTCCTCAAAGGCCACCAACAGGTCAGGTTTTCCATGTTTCAGCACAAGTGGCTCAGCCAAAAACCTGTGCTGAAGCAGGGATAGCCTTAAAATCTGATGAAGCGCTATGTATACTAATGGTGCTATATAAATAAAGACATACATACCTGTTGATGGCTCTTGAGGACTGGGCTTGGCCACCCGATTAAAATGTTACCTAAAGAGCTTTGCTTTGTTACCAAGGATCGTGTTACAACTAACTACCTTTCATTATAGTACTGCTTTTATTAGGATTAAGGCAGCGTTCGTTTCTTTCTGCAGCCCTGTGTATGCCAACATCTCTCAGTGGTCAGAAGAGGATTATCACTGGTTTGTGAAAGGTAAATAACGCTGCCCTTCTCCTGCTGTTACTGGCGACTTGGTAGCTGCTTGATGGAGCTTTGCCCTTGTGGTTCACAGTCCGGCTGGACACCTTTGGAGGAAGCCTAACAAAAGATGCCCTTGACCTGTATCCCACCTCGGAGTTCTGCTCCCAACCCAAGCGCTGCGTGGAGAAGACATTCATGACGATGGTGTCAGACCTGAGGGCAACGTGTCCCAATAATGTGCTGGCCACGCAAGCTGCAGGTATGAGACCACGCTCAGTCCCCATAAGGGACATTTGGTCAAATTACTCCGCATGTTTATTGTCTCAAAGAAAAATAGAATCAGGCTTCAAGCCCAATAGTTGGGCTGGTTCTGGTTTCTTTGGAAATGAAGTGTTGTCCATAGCAATGGGGGCACCGAATGTCGCCCTTCCCCGCCCTGTCCGGGGCCTGATCACCACGCAGGGATTATTTATTACATGGCGACCGTGCCAATTGGGGCATTACTACACAGAAACTCACATTGAGGTCGGTTACCACAGGGACATTACACAAAAAAGGGGGAGCTAGAAGAAATCAAACCTCTCCCACCTTTCAGCATCAGTGGCCCAGATTGAACCAATTAATGTCATTAGTTAATGTTGGTCCTGACTAGAACAGAAAGAGGGGCGCTTTGGGAGCATACAATAAAAGGTTTTTAATGATTAAAGTCATAGTACAATACACAATGGAAACTTTGCTGTGATTTCCTTATGTTGTGCAGTCCTGTAATGAGGAGGGTGTAGCAGATCTCTGGTAGCTTGTATGACGTCCTCCTCTCAGTGCCTGGAATAGGACCTGCTTGTGCAGCCGATGTATTTGCAGCTGCTGTACTCCTCCTTCCACTGCGCGCGTCCCCTGGGACTCAGGGGGTGTCCTACACCGTCGGGGGTAGATGTTGTATAGCAGCAGGCTTCCATGAAGTCCGTCCGCACCGGAAGTGACGTAGTATGGCAACCCGTGTGTTACAATCCATGGGGATCCCCCTTGCGCTGAGTTTCTCTCCGACGTGATGTGAGAGCGGTCTCGTTTAAAGTAAAACCATCCAGTTCAAATAATAGAAGATTCGCTGGCCATGCAGTTCCATTTTAAATTCATCAGGAACCAGCTTGTCCTCTAATAATCCAACGCGTTTCGGCACGCACTGCATCTTCATCACGGGTATCAGAGACTGCTTATAATATAAATGCGTCCCTTGCCTGCATTGGGCTGATCGCCGCTTGGTTACTTACAGCGGCGCTGTCCAGTCCGGTTTATCGCTACGTGGTCACCTACACCCCGTCGCGTCCAACTCTGCTCAATAACCTTTTCTCCTTCGAGAGCTGGTTTGCTTTTCACATGCTGGACGTGCTCGGGCTTTACGGAACGCTGGAGTACGCGTTGGGGCAAACTACAGCGGAAGACCACGCGTTCCAGCGGCTCGTGAGGAAATACATCCTTTATTTCGCCAGGGAAGGTAAGAGCCAAGAGGAGGAAACCGGGAGAAGGGGGTGATGCTCCTCTCCCCAGCCCAGGGACGGAACAAGAACTGGGGGGGCCCAGGAGGGAGGGGGCCCAGGGACAGAACAGGAGGGAGGAGGGGGGGTGCAGAACAAGAACTAGGGGGGACCCAGGAGGGAGGGGGGTCCAGGGACAGAACAGGAGGGAGCAGGGGGGGGCAGAACAGGAACTGGGGGGGACCCAGGAGGGAGGGGGGTCCAGGGACAGAAGCTCAGGAGGGGGGCAGAACAGGAACTGGGGGCAGGGGGGGACAGTGTAGCCATGGGACTGAACAGGAACTGGGGGGAGGGGAGCAGGAACTGGGGGGAGTGGAGGGGCAGGGGGCCCAGGAACAGAACAGGAACTGGGGGGACGAAGGAGGGAGGGGGGTCCAGGGACAGAACAGGAGCTCGGGGGGGGGGGGGAGGACAGTGTAGCCATGGGACTGAACAGGAACTGGGGTGGGGGAGGGGCAGGGGGCCCAGGAACAGAACAGGAACTCGGGGGGGCAGGGGGGCCCTGTGCAAACACACAGTTCTGTTGCGCTATGGTTTCTGGGGGAGGATTTCTCAGACCGCAGAAATCTTAGTGGCAGCATTAGCCCTACACCAGGAGTGGTCAACTACAGTCCTCAGGGGCCACCAACAGCCCAGGTTTTCAGACTCTCCCCTTCAGCATAGGTGGCTCAGTCATTATGATTCAGCCCCCTGTGCTGAAGCAGGGATAGCCTCAATTGGCCACTCCTGCTCTACACCATTAGGACCACCAGGGAAGATAGGATTATGTCCCTGACCCCTGCTTCTCTGTCGCAGGAGTCATGCCAGCTGAGTGGCCAGAGTACCCCAACAGCACGGCGCTGCTGTCCAGCTCCCTGACCACTGTCCGTGACTATCGCTCTGCACAGTGCTCCTTGTGGCAGACGAACAACATGTTCCAATATGCCTGGGTCAACTAGACTGGTCAGAGGGAGCCCTGTAATACTGTAATCTGGCTATTCTAACCCTGTTTCACACCTGGGGATCTACAGCCAGGGACGTGAAACAAGTATGATGCTTAGTGACTTGATGTTTGTGCATTCCAAGACACTGCGGGGCCTTGCTCAACTGGAAGACCAGATAGATTATCTAACGGGTGTTTACTTCATTCTTTTAAAAATCAAGCAGTTGCTTTGCAGCTCTACACACAGGTGAATCTTTCTCCCAAAATCAAACTCCAAACCTGAATAAATAATCGGACGCAATTCCTGCTGGTTACCAGAATGTTTTTGGTATATTGAAGACTAGAAGTCACCAGGGCTCATTTGCCTTACTGCAAAATCCCTACACCATCACAAACCCCCACAAATCCAATCAGGTCTCCAGGAACATTTGGCTAGCAGCTGTCAAGCAGAACTTCCCATTTAAACAAAACAATCATTAGCCACGTGACTCTTGTTCTATAAAGATTTCTATTTTTTGGGGTGTTTGGAGAGGACGGGCTGGGGTTTCTTCTCAAATAAAGTGTTGTAGACTGTCCGATTACAATGTTTATTTGACCATTTCTAGAGACACTGAATAGTAACAGAACGCACTCACTGTTTTTCACCCCACACTTGCTTTTGGGGCGGCTCTCACTGGAACCAAGTTAATACCAAGTCGCCTTTCTGTGCCCCAATACATCAGGCTCTTGTTTTGCAGATTAGGAGAGACTGCCCAGAGTAAGATTAGTATTGCATATGAGGGTTATCCTGCAGCCTCTTTGTACTGTTAATTCCAACCCCACATATGATCCCAAACTCATGACAGGAAGCCACGGTGTCTCAGTATTTTTATTCAGTTCTGTTTTGGTTACGTTGTGCCAAGGAAGTGACTGGCGGTTTGGGGCGGTGTATGTGCCCCGCCTGGCACCTTCGCGGGGGCCTGTCAGCGCAGCGAGAGGCAACAAAAATAAATACTCATGCAGCTGGCCCCCACGGAGCCTCTTACACCAAAACAGTGACTGCAGAAGCCTGTGTGCAGCGTCCAAGAACAACAGTCTGCAGACGCAAAGGGTTCAACCACACTAAAAACCGTCTGCTCTTTCTGCTGCAGTCACATTGAAATCAGAGCGGCTCTGGTAGGAGAGGGGTTAATGAGAGACACCTCCTCTGGCACAGAGAGGGAAGTCATTGAACATCTAAAGATATGTTACCCTCCTCACCCCCCTGCTTCTCCCTCCCCACCCCCCTGCTTCTCCCTCCCCACCCCCCCTCCCCCCACAAGCCTTTCATGCGATACAGACAGGTTTTGCTTCTTGTAAAAAGGGGGGCTCAACCCCAGTCCTCAAGCCCCCTCAACGGGTCAGGTTTTCAGGATATCACTGCTTCAGCACAGGTGGCTCAAGAAGAGGCTCAACCACTTGTGCTGATGCAGGGACTGATTGAACCGCCTTTGCTGAAGCTGGGATATCCTGGAAACCTGACCTGTTGGGGGGGGGGCTTGAGGACTGGGAGTTGAGCCCCCTGCTGTAACACACGAGAGACCCTACAGAAGTGGGACCCCCAAACCATTCTCACACTAATACACACGTTAAATTAAAGCACTGGCCCCCAGGCCTCCCGCAGCTGTGGGGACCCGCAGGGGTGCAGGAGGATTAAACAAAAAGGGGGGCTCCCGTGGGGGGCACGGGGTTAGGGAGACAGGAATACTGGATGCTCAGGTTACTTTCTTCCTCTCCGACTCCTCGTTCCCACTAACCCAGATCACACGGGTGGGAATTGCTAGTCACATGTCCGGAGCGTCTCCTCCACGGGAACCCTTTAATAGGAACTGTAACGGTCCTGTAGGTGTGAGAGAGAGTGCGCGGTGAGCGAGCGCGGCGAGCCAGATAGAGAGCTCGGCGAGCCAGAGCTGGCTTAGGCAGGTGGGAGGGGGTTAGCAGTCTGTGCTGCTCCTGTTCACCTGCAGAGAGTTCATCACGCCGTTCGCCAGAACCGCCATCTTGCCCGCCACAGATTTCACGCCCTGCTTGAAGTGTGTGATGTCTGCAGCCGGCAGCACGTTCCCCAGGGAGACTCCGGCTGCGGGCAAGGTAAGAAACCTGCTCACCGAGGCGCCGGCAGTGCCCCCTAGGCAAGCGTCGCCCCCCCCCACAGGCAGCGTCAACCCCCCCCCCCCCCCCCCAGGCAAGCGTCGCCCCCCCCAGGCAAGCGTCGCCTTGTACTATTGATCTTAATGCTCACACTTTTGTACACATAGATTTCCTATGTCACTGCATTGTTGAATATATTAGGTTGAGCTTTATATAAAAAAAAAAAAAAACTAATAATAATGAATTAAAACACTGGCTACTGCAAAAGGAAAATCAAACTGAGATATAAGAGACAGGTCAGAGAGCAGCGGAGAGAGAGCGAGATCAGAGGTCAGGGCACACAGAAAGAGCGAGAGAGACGGTCAGGACACAGAGAGAGATAGAGCGAGAGAGACATGTCACGGGACAGATGTGTTAGGCTCACAAACCTGCCATATTTGTCGGGTCGGACTCTCCGAAGAGGTCCGCGGAGCTGATGGCGTTACTGGATGAGAGCTGCTGCAGGCGGGATCTGGCTTCATACTGTACACAGGGGAGACGGCATCATTATACGCACAACGCTTTACCGTACAAATAATACAATGAGGATAAAAGCAGCAATCAGAAGCAAACAGGGCACCGAGAACGTGGAGACAGTCACTTTAGAGCAATCACAGTTTATAGCTTCTACAGAAGGTGAATGCATGACGCTAACAATCGGGACAGCAACGGAAAGTGAGTTGGAGCAGACGCAGGTGTATGAATGCTGCCTGCGCGGTGGAGGACGCAGGCCATCGGATGATGGTGAAAGAGGGGGGCCGGGAAAACGCTGGGGGCGAGGGAGATCCAGTGATACAGAAGGAGTTTATTAGAAAGGTATCAGGTGCAAAGAAGACGAGCATTGTGCCAACCACAAGGGAGGTGAGCAGGGGGGGACAGCGAGAGACAGGAGCGGTCACGCAAGGAGGGGCAGAGGAACCACGTTTTAAAGGGGTCACGGGAAAGGACACTGAATAGGGTAACCCAACTCCTGCACTGCAGAACCTCTCTGCTTCCAGAGGTCGCTGCACCAACACGCAGGTCGCTGTGGCATTGAAGGGGGTTAGAGAGTCATTGGTTGTCCTTAGGGGACAATAAAGAAGGATGAAGGTCTCACCTCGGCATCCTGCTCCCTCCCAAAGAACATGTCAGAGGAGATGGCTTTGGCGCTGGCGAACTTAGTCCGGGCTTCGCTGGATTCTGCAGCTTGGGAGCTCTCTGGCTTTCTTCTGCTCGCAGGTCTGAAAGATGGGAGGAGTCAGCGGCGCCCAGCGACGCGGGAGTGGGCAGCGGTGGCACGCCCAGGGACTAGGGCAGCGGTGGCACGCCCAGCGACGCGGGACTAGGGCAGCGGTGGCACGCCCAGGGACACGGGACTAGGGCAGCGGTGGCACGCCCAGCGACGCGGGACTAGGGCAGCGGTGGCACGCCCAGGGACTAGGGCAGCGGTGGCACGCCCAGGGACACGGGACTAGGGCAGCGGTGGCACGCCCAGGGACACGGGACTAGGGCAGCGGTGGCACGCCCAGGGACACGGGACTAGGGCAGCGGTGGCACGCTCAGTGACACGGGACTAGGGCAGCGGTGGCACGCCCAGGGACACGGGACTAGGGCACCGGTGGCACGCTCAGTGACACGGGACTAGGGCAGCGGTGGCACGCCCAGGGACACGGGACTAGGGTAGCGGTGGCACGCTCAGTGACACGGGACTAGGGCAGCGGTGGCACGCCCAGCGACACGGGACTAGGGCAGCGGTGGCACGCTCAGTGACACGGGACTAGGGCAGCGGTGGCACGCTCAGTGACACGGGACTAGGGCAGCGGTGGCACGCCCAGCGACGCGGGACTAGGGCAGCGGTGGCACGCCCAGCGACGCGGGACTAGGGCAGCGGTGGCACGCCCAGGGACACGGGACTAGGGCAGCGGTGGCACGCTCAGGGACACGGGACTAGGGCAGCGGTGGCACGTTCAGCGACACGGGACTAGGGCAGCTGGTCACGCCCAGGGACACGGGACTAGGGCAGCGGTGGCACGCCCAGGGACACGGGACTAGGGCAGCGGTGGCACGCCCAGCGACGCGGGACTAGGGCAGCGGTGGCACGCCCAGGGACACGGGACTAGGGCAGCGGTGGCACGCCCAGGGACTAGGGCAGCGGTGGCACGCCCAGGGACTAGGGCAGCGGTGGCACGCCCAGTGACACGGGACTAGGGCAGCGGTGGCACGCCCAGGGACTAGGGCAGCGGTGGCACGCCCAGGGACTAGGGCAGCGGTGGCACGCCCAGGGACACGGGACTAGGGCAGCGGTGGCACGCCCAGTGACACGGGACTAGGGCAGCGGTGGCACGCCCAGGGACACGGGACTAGGGCAGCGGTGGCACGCCCAGTGACACGGGACTAGGGCAGCGGTGGCACGCCCAGGGACACGGGACTAGGGCAGCGGTGGCACGCCCAGGGACACGGGACTAGGGCAGCGGTGGCACGCCCAGGGACTAGGGCAGCGGTGGCACGCTCAGGGACACGGGACTAGGGCAGCGGTGGCACGCTCAGGGACACGGGACTAGGGCAGCGGTGGCACGCCCAGCGACGCGGGACTAGGGCAGCGGTGGCACGCCCAGGGACACGGGACTAGGGCAGCGGTGGCACGCTCAGGGACACGGGACTAGGGCAGCGGTGGCACGCCCAGCGACGCGGGACTAGGGCAGCGGTGGCACGCCCAGCGACACGGGACTAGGGCAGCGGTGGCACGCCCAGGGACACGGGACTAGGGCAGCGGTGGCACGCCCAGGGACACGGGACTAGGGCAGCGGTGGCACGCTCAGTGACACGGGACTAGGGCAGCGGTGGCACGCTCAGTGACACGGGAGGCGGCAGCGGTGGCACGCCCAGGGACACGGGACTAGGGCAGCGGTGGCACGCCCAGCGACGCGGGACTAGGGCAGCGGTGGCACGCCCAGGGACACGGGACTAGGGCAGCGGTGGCACGCTCAGGGACACGGGACTAGGGCAGCGGTGGCACGCTCAGGGACACGGGACTAGGGCAGCGGTGGCACGCCCAGGGACGCGGGACTAGGGCAGCGGTGGCACGCTCAGGGACACGGGACTAGGGCAGCGGTGGCACGCTCAGGGACACGGGACTAGGGCAGCGGTGGCACGCCCAGCGACGCGGGACTAGGGCAGCGGTGGCACGCCCAGTGACACGGGACTAGGGCAGCGGTGGCACGCCCAGGGACACGGGACTAGGGCAGCGGTGGCACGCCCAGGGACACGGGACTAGGGCAGCGGTGGCACGCTCAGTGACACGGGACTAGGGCAGCGGTGGCACGCTCAGTGACACGGGAGGCGGCAGCGGTGGCACGCCCAGGGACACGGGACTAGGGCAGCGGTGGCACGCCCAGCGACGCGGGACTAGGGCAGCGGTGGCACGCCCAGGGACACGGGACTAGGGCAGCGGTGGCACGCCCAGTGACACGGGACTAGGGCAGCGGTGGCACGCTCAGTGACGCGGGACTAGGGCAGCGGTGGCACGCCCAGCGACGCGGGACTAGGGCAGCGGTGGCACGCCCAGGGACACGGGACTAGGGCAGCGGTGGCACGCTCAGTGACACGGGACTAGGGCAGCGGTGGCACGCTCAGTGACACGGGAGGCGGCAGCGGTGGCACGCCCAGGGACACGGGACTAGGGCAGCGGTGGCACGCCCAGCGACGCGGGACTAGGGCAGCGGTGGCACGCCCAGGGACACGGGACTAGGGCAGCGGTGACACGCCCAGGGACACGGGACTAGGGCAGCGGTGGCACGCCCAGGGACTAGGGCAGCGGTGGCACGCCCAGGGACACGGGACTAGGGCAGCGGTGGCACGCCCAGGGACACGGGACTAGGGCAGCGGTGGCACGCCCAGGGACACGGGACTAGGGCAGCGGTGGCACGCCCAGTGACACGGGACTAGGGCAGCGGTGGCACGCTCAGTGACACGGGACTAGGGCAGCGGTGGCACGCTCAGTGACACGGGACTAGGGCAGCGGTGGCACGCTCAGTGACACGGGACTAGGGCAGCGGTGGCACGCTCAGTGACACGGGACTAGGGCAGCGGTGGCACGCTCAGTGACACGGGACTAGGGCAGCGGTGGCACGCTCAGTGACACGGGACTAGGGCAGCGGTGGCACGCCCAGGGACACGGGACTAGGGCACCGGTGGCACGCTCAGTGACACGGGACTAGGGCAGCGGTGGCACGCCCAGGGACACGGGACTAGGGCAGCGGTGGCACGCCCAGGGACACGGGACTAGGGCAGCGGTGGCACGCCCAGGGACACGGGACTAGGGCAGCGGTGGCACGCTCAGTGACATGGGACTAGGGCAGCGGTGGCACGCCCAGTGACACGGGACTAGGGCAGCGGTGGCACGCTCAGGGACACGGGACTGGGCAGTGGTGGCACGCCCAGTGACGCGGGACTAGGGCAGCGGTGGCACGCTCAGTGACACGGGACTAGGGCAGCGGTGGCACGCCCAGTGACACGGGACTAGGGCAGCGGTGGCACGCTCAGTGACACGGGACTAGGGCAGCGGTGGCACGCCCAGCGACGCGGGACTAGGGCAGCGGTGGCACGCTCAGTGACATGGGAGGGCAGCGGTGGCACGCCCAGGGACACGGGACTAGGGCAGCGGTGGCACGCCCAGGGACACGGGACTAGGGCAGCGGTGGCACGCTCAGCGACACGGGACTAGGGCAGCGGTGGCACGCTCAGGGACACGGGAGTACGGCAGCAGTGGCACGCTCAGGGACACGGGACTGGGCAGCGGTGGCACGCCCAGGGACTAGGGCAGCGGTGGCACGCTCAGTGACACGGGACTAGGGCAGCGGTGGCACGCCCAGGGACTAGGGCAGCGGTGGCACGCCCAGGGACACGGGACTAGGGCAGCGGTGGCACGCTCAGCGACACGGGACTAGGGCAGCGGTGGCACGCTCAGTGACATGGGAGGGCAGCGGTGGCACGCCCAGGGACACGGGACTAGGGCAGCGGTGGCACGCTCAGGGACACGGGACTAGGGCAGCGGTGGCACGCCCAGGGACACGGGACTAGGGCAGCGGTGGCACGCCCAGGGACACGGGACTAGGGCAGCGGTGGCACGCCCAGGGACACGGGACTAGGGCAGCGGTGGCACGCCCAGGGACACGGGACTAGGGCAGCGGTGGCACGCTCAGTGACATGGGACTAGGGCAGCGGTGGCACGCCCAGGGACACGGGACTAGGGCAGCGGTGGCACGCCCAGGGACACGGGACTAGGGCAGCGGTGGCACGCCCAGGGACACGGGACTAGGGCAGCGGTGGCACGCTCAGTGACATGGGAGGGCAGCGGTAGCACGCTCAGTGACACGGGAGAAGGGCAGCGGTGGCACGCTCAGTGACACGGGAGGAGGCAGCGGTGGCACGCTCAGTGACACGGGAGAAGGGCAGCGGTGGCACGCTCAGTGACACGGGAGGCGGCAGCGGTGGCACGCTCAGTGACACGGGACTAGGGCAGCGGTGGCACGCCCAGCGACACGGGACTAGGGCAGCGGTGGCACGCCCAGGGACACGGGACTAGGGCAGCGGTGGCACGCCCAGGGACACGGGACTAGGGCAGCTGGTCACGCCCAGGGACACGGGACTAGGGCAGCGGTGGCACGCCCAGGGACTAGGGCAGCGGTGGCACGCTCAGGGACACGGGACTAGGGCAGCGGTGGCACGCTCAGTGACACGGGACTAGGGCAGCGGTGGCACGCCCAGGGACACGGGACTAGGGCAGCGGTGGCACGCTCAGTGACACGGGACTAGGGCAGCGGTGGCACGCCCAGGGACTAGGGCAGCGGTGGCACGCTCAGGGACACGGGACTAGGGCAGCGGTGGCACGCCCAGGGACACGGGACTAGGGCAGCGGTGGCACGCTCAGTGACACGGGACTAGGGCAGCGGTGGCACGCCCAGGGACACGGGACTAGGGCAGCGGTGGCACGCCCAGGGACACGGGACTAGGGCAGCGGTGGCACGCCCAGTGACACGGGAGAAGGGCAGCGGTGGCATGCTCAGACACGGGAGGAAGCAGCGGTGGCACGCTCCGTGACACGGGAGGAAGCAGCAGTGGCACGCTCCGTGACACGGGAGGAGGCAGCGGTGGCACGCTCAGACACGGGAGGAGGTAGCGGTGGCACGCTCAGACACGGGAGGAGGCAGCGGTGGCATGCTCAGACACGGGAGGAGGTAGCGGTGGCACGCTCAGACACGGGAGGAGGCAGCGGTGGCACGCTCAGACACGGGAGGAGGCAGCGGTGGCATGCTCAGACACGGGAGGAGGCAGCGGTGGCATGCTCAGACACAGGAGGAGGCAGCGGTGGCATGCTCAGACACAGGAGGAGGCAGCGGTGGCATGCTCAGACACGGGAGGAGGCAGCGGTGGCACGCTCAGACACGGGAGGAGGCAGCGGTGGCATGCTCAGACACGGGAGGAGGCAGCGGTGGCATGCTCAGACACGGGAGGAGGCAGCGGTGGCACGCTCAGTGACACAGGAGTAGGACTGGGCAATATACCGGTATTCAGCAATATCGTGATAATCTCCCAGAATGTTGATATGGGAGATTACCTGCTATCGCAATATTACAGGATTACCGGATATCGCGATATTACAGGATGCCGGTGGTCAGAGGTGCAGCTTTGAAGCCACTGTGCCCCCCCCCCTTCCTGCTTCTGAATGCAGACTCAGAGTGAAGGGGGGGGGGGAGAGAGAGCAGCAAGGGGAGAGAGCAGCGGGGACAAGTAGGAGTTCCTCTCCTCACTTTCCTTTTAAAGTACTCTATCCCCCCCACTCTCGGGCCACTTAACCCTTCTGCCGCCCTGGGAGTGGGTACCTTACCCCTTCCCCTGGGTCCCGTCCCCCCCCCTAGCATTTCTTACATACACTGCATCCGTCACCTTAATACCCCCCTCATCCCATCACCCCGAGATACTGATTTATAAAACGCGTTACCAGGAAGTAATGCACGGAGAGTTCCCCCTCGTTTCACGCTCTCCGGCGAAGAACACATTTCATTTATAAAATGTTAAAAATATATTCGTGTTTTTAAATGGAAAAAGTATCTCCTCGGGGTGAGAGTGATGGGATGAGGAGGATTTTAGGGTGATGGAAGCTGTGTACGTCAGGAACGAAGTGCAGACCTGGAAAGGGTTTGGGAATGAAGGGCCCTTTTTTCTAGTAAATGTAAAGAAACTGTGCAGCTTTTGAGAATGGTGAATACCTTCTCTTAGTCTCACACCAGCAGAGCCAGCAACCAACCTCACACTGAGGATACCCATCAAGGTTGAAACATGTCTGTCTGTGAGTGGGTTTACTGGCTTTGCATCTCACCCCAGCCTATGCTTAAAAGCTGTGTTTAAAGCAGCGTGCATTGGCTTAAGGGTTGCTAATGTAATATGAGCTTGAGACAAAAAGGTGGTACTACTGTGTGCTCATTTGCATGTCTTTTCCCAGAATCCCTTGCTGCAGTGGAAGTGCTGAGTGCTGGGCGATAATGGTGAAAGACAGGGTTGCAGACCTGTCTAAGACATGCAAATGAATATACAGTAATATTTACAGTTGATATAGAGAGATATATAGAGATAGATATATAGAGATAGATATATAGAGATATATATCTATCTAAATCTTTCTCTATATATCTATATATATGCACTGTACCGTGTATTTGTGTCAATGGATGTAGCACTGGGCTCTGTCTGTGTTTCATGTTCTGTCTCTGGTTTTAAATCTACAGAAAATACCATGAACCAAGCTCAAAGCCCAGCGATGTGCGTCTATGCAGTGAATAGATGGTACCACAACGAGCCTGTAACTCTGGAGGTGCTCAGCTTCAGTCCTCAAGACACCCCCAACAGATCAGGTTTTCAGGATATCCCAGCATCAGCACAGGTGGTGCAGTCGAAGACTAAGCCACCTGTGCTGAAGCTGGGATATTAAACCCTAACCTGTTGGGGGGGGGGGAGCGGGGTGTCTTGAGCCACCCTGCAGGAACTCACCGATCTCGCACAGGTTGGATGCTGGAGATTGTCACCTCTCTCTCCTCCTCCCCCTTGTCAGCTGCTCCCCATGATGAGCTTTCTGCTTCCCATCGTGAGCTGAAGCTGTCTCCAAGCGTAAATGGGTTGTCCTTATACCTGAAGAGAGGGACGGTTACCTTCCACCCCAATGAGGTGATCAAGTCACACAATGAAGTCAGAACTGAAAAGGCACATGCAGCAGTCTGATATATTCAGCTATCCCGCAGAGCAGTTTGCAGGGGTACCCCACTGCTCCTCCCTTGCGGCTCACACCGGCGGACGAGCAACGTACTTGGGGGGTCCGGAAGTGAAGCTTGCATCCTCCATTAGGTCGAGCTGAGAGCGGGAGGATTTAGCAGCGACTGGGGTCTCCTGCTCGATCACGTGCATCTCCGAGAGGACAGAGTGAGAGATGGAGCTGCAGGAACAAAGCAGACAGCTGTTGAAGGGAAAGATGCAAGAGGGGGACCGTGCAAGAGGGGGACCGTGCAAGAGGGGGACCGTGCAAGAGGGGGACCATGGGAGCATCACTGACCAACACATCGGCAATGCTTCCAAATGAGAAGAACCGAGAGGCAAACACACACAGGATACACGGCATGCTAAAGCACACAATATGCACACCCTGAACACACACAGTGTGTACCTGCGGGGGGCTAGCCCCATGCCCAGGCGCTCGGCCTGCTCTCGTTTCTTCCCTTCCAGGTTCTGCAGCTTTTTCTCCTCCTTTTTCCTGTCGATCTGCAGCTCCTGGTAAGCCAGACGCATGGAGGAGACACTAAATAGAGACACACACGGTCAGACCGCAGACATTTACACCCAGACAGGGCAGGGGACGGGAAGCAGAGACTCACAGGGACTCCTCGGCTTCTTTCCTCAGCTCGGATGCCTGCTGCTCTCTTAGCTTCTCTGCCACCTGCGCCCGACGCTCGATCTCATTGAAGCTCTGGCTGCTCACCTTCTGGGCACCCAGACCCTTCTTAGCACCCAGCTATAAAAGGCAGAAGCAGCAGGAGGCGGTCACAATTTGCACCCTCTACTCAATACACGCACGCATTAGACCCCACTGTTTATTATAGCCCTCACCCCTTTCTTTGCAGTGGTTGGCTTCTTCTTCCCAATGAGAGTGGGCTTCACTTCTGTAAGAAGGGAGAGGTATGAATGAGTGCAGGGAGAGTGTGCGCGCGCATGCACTGGGTGTTAGTGGGTAGATGGCAGAGCGCCCGAGTGCCAGAGGCAGCGGGGGGGGGGGGGGGCGCGTTATACAAAGCTCTTGGTGCGCAGAGGCATCCTGTTATACAGGCAGATTGGGCAACCCCCCATCAAGAGAATAAGACAGAGGAAAACCCTAATCACAGCCCTCTCCAGCCTGCTAAATACACAGCATGTGACATGCCAAGCACACAGCAGCAAGAGCGAGCCAGTCACCATGAGGTCACCTGCGCTCGGGGTCAGCTCCTGAACAGAGAAGCACATGGCCCGGTCTGAGGAAGAGAGGAACATGTATGTTCAGCAGGGGCGCAAGGGACAAGGCGCACGGCGTACATCTAAACTTCAGGCGCAACCTAGCCTTGGGAGTCACCATCAACCCGATCACGTTACAGGTCTATCCAGGATTCATGGCCGGGGCTCTCGTCAGCCTCCTTTGGGAGCACAGCCAAGGTGCCCACGTAAAACAGCCGCCGATTCACTTACCTATTCTGGCTTTGGGGGATGTGCTCAGGATATCAACACTGGGACCAGTCTCTGGATCTGTGGACACAATGTTCTTACAATGGAATAAAAACCATCTGGTCTGCATGACCACACGCCCTCCAAAGTCCTTGGGACACGATCCTAAACCTTCCCACTACCACCCAACTAACAGAACAAGCTTTCTCGCTATTACACCAAACACTTACGTTGGGGATCGCTGCTCTCAGCAGCGCTGGCAAGTCTTGTTAACGTCGCGGGACTCATCCCTGTGATTTGTTCTATGGACGGTGCTGCGTCCCAGGAACTGGGTGGCTGAACAAGATACTGATTAGGATGGTTCCGTTACCCCTACACCCCTCCCCACCCCCCACTGGTAACAAGTGCAGGACATATACCTGGGTCAGCTCAGCAAAGAAGTCAGACTCTTTCTTCTCTGGTGAATGTACAAGAGAGCAGTTCATCCCATCTATCCAAAGCTAGAGAGAGACAACACACATCTGGGTTATTCCATCAATCCATCCAAAGCCACACATTCGCGCTGCTCCCTCTATATACCAAGAGAAGCAAAGAACCAATGTCACGTCTACCACCTCCACCGGCCCTACGCAGGGCACCAGTGCTCCACCAGTTCCCAATATATGTATAGCTACAAGAAATAACACGTCATGGTTTATTCCAAAAATAAGAGGTGGAGAACACCCCAATCTGTGCAGCTAGAAACTGACTGCACGCGTCCCTGTTAATCCTTCTGTGTACAGCTAAAGAGACAGACGGTACATGTCAGTGGCGTGCCCTCCAATTATCTGTGCAGAGCTTGGATTGCTTAAAGAAGTAAAACGGATGTGCAGGTCATCAGAGCTGAAAAGAAAGAGAAGGCCCTGATCGGCACTATGCTAGCCCTCTAGATGCTGCTTATCTCTCCACAGCTAGCTCTTTACCAACCAACTCTTTACCCAGAGAAAGAAGCTCAGCCTGCGCACTCACGTCCGTGTCGTGCCGGGACATGGCGGTGCTGGCCAGCTGCCGGATTTTCTCCCGGTACATCTGAGCACAGCGGCTGTTGTACTTGGTGTTGGTGTCATTGGTGGTGCATCCGTGCTGGTGGAAGAAGGCGTTCTGACAGGTACAAGACAGAAAGGAGGATGAGAGGAGGAGGCCAGGAGGTGGCTGCAGGTCTCAGAACAAGCTGGTTATATACTGAGCTCCTGAGCGCTACTATATAGAGCATACAGAACCCCTATAAGCTCATATTGAACCCCCAAAATAACCACACCATATATATATACATACATACATACATATGCGTATAGGTGTGAAAGAGGAGTGCTACTGGGCATCGCAATATAGATTTAAAATCAGAGACAAAACATGAAACACAGACAGAGCCCAGTGCTACATCCATTGACACAAATACACGGTACAGTGCATATATATATATCTATATATATATATATATATATATATCTATATATATATATATATATATATATATATATATATATATATATATATATATATATATATATATATATATAGATATCTTTTGAATAAAATGGTCTTTTAGTTTAACTCTTTGGCCAAAGTGTTGTAAGCCCATGAGCCCCTCCAAGCTTTCCCAGGTTTGAAGCTCACCCCCTCCCACTTTTAAATGGTTAAAGTTCACTCCATTTCACCTTCCACACTCATGGAAACTTGCATGCAGTTTGAATGCGACAAATCTAATACAGAGTGCTTTTCCTGGTATTGTACAGGTTAATAAGAGCTTCAATCAGACTTAGAACTATGCAACTAATTTTGACAGATTTATTATAAATCATTCTTCCTGGTAATGTACAGGTTACAAAGAATAAGTGAAATAGACCGCTGTCACCTTAAATAATTTGAACAATGTAATTATAAATGACAGGTGCTGTAAGGGTATTAAATACAATAGTATCGGTGGTGATCAGAGAGTTTGATCAAGAAAGAAACCCTTCTAGGTAGCACACTCCTGTCACGTGTGTAGTGTCATATTCACTGGACTTAATTGGTCCAACAGTTAGATACTGTATGTCTGAGTAGTGCCCAGATTCACAGGGGAAATCAAAAATAATTTTTTTTTATTGAATCTACATAGATATTAAAAACACATATACATTATTAAAAATCCCTATTATGTAGAGTGGTGATAGTGTTTTGTCATGAATCAATCGGTATATTACCATATGTAAAACAAAATCTTGACTTTCTATTCAAGATTTTGTTTTACATATGGTAATATACCGATTGATTCATGACAAAACACTATCACCACTCTACATAATAGGGATTTTTAATACTGTATATGTGTTTTTAATATCTATGTAGATTCAATAAAATTTTATTATTTTTGATTTCCCCTGTGAATCTGGGCACTACTCAGACATACAGTATCTAACTGTTGGACCAATTAAGTCCAGTGAATATGACACTACACACGTGACAAGAGTGTGCTACCTAGAAGGGTTTCTTTCTTGATCAAACTCTCTGATCACCACCGATACTAATGTACAGGTTATTAAGAATTTATATTAGTGTTAGGACCCATGATACGTGGTCTGCCTTGGAGGGGCTCATGGGCTTACGACACTTTGGCCAAAGAGTTAAACTAAAAGACCATTTTATTCAAAAGATATCTGTATCTATATATATCTATATCGGCACTGTACCGTGTATTTGTGTCAATGGATGTAGCACTGGGCTCTGTCTGTGTTTCATGTTTTGTCTCTGATTTTAAATATACGCTACTATATAGAGACATATCATGCATGAGAATAACCAACAAGCAGACTGGGAAACACATACTGCCGACTACAGACCCTCCCCCTGGAACATTTACTCACAGCGCTGGCGTTGCCTCCCACTTGCATGCACCTCAGCTGGGACCAGCTCCAGTTGCAATCCAGCTCTGTGGACCTGTTTGAGAGAAGTCAAAACTGAATCACTGCTTCCTATGTGCCCCAGAATGGCTGCCCCCATAGCTTGGGCTGAGAGCATCCACACCCTCCTCTCACCCACCTGATAAAACTGAGATGCACCCCCAGGGAGCGGTGGATGCCAGAGCAGTCAATGCATAGGAAGACTCCATACGGAATACTGGCCCAGCTGGGATTCTTCGCTCCACAATCAAAGCAGGACTGAGACAGAGCAGAGATACAGCTCATATTACAATACAAATAGCTTTAAAGCTGCAACGCAATTTAGGTATGGGATTATTCATTCTTTCAGAATTCAAACTGCGGGGTTAACGGGAGCTGAACTGCTCCGTTTTTAGGACCCCCTCCCAGTTCTCAATATTCACCAGTGTCCCCGTGGACATTTAAACAGCCGTCCAATAGGAAGCTGTAACGTCATCCCCTCCCTTTCCTATTGGCCTGCAAGGCCAGCGAGATTTGGTGCCTATTGGGGAAGAGACTGGCAAATAAACATGTAAATATCTTGGCAACAGGGGTGTCCCTGGATCTAAAAATAGCACTGCTCAGTTTCGGGGGACCCCACCACCCAGTCGCGGTTCCATAATTTTATATATATATTTGCAAAAATAAAATGTAAGGTAGGCAGGATTGCTTCTTTAATGCAAGAAAAGCAGTAACCACGTAAAAAGCCCGAACCCAGAAGACATTTCAAGGAGGCAGGAAAAATGTTGGGAAGCTTAGGACAAAGGTGACACCATGGCTGGGGGCTCCCTCCCACAAACAGCCTCCATCACTTCCACGGAATGGAAAGTAAACATTGTCTCTTAAGTAAATAAAACGTATGATTCCAGCTCAGCTGCAGGGTGGTGGCAATGCTGCACCTCACACTCAGTACTGAGCTGCAGGGTGGTGGCAATGCTGCACCTCACACTCAGTACTGAGCTGCAGGGTGGTGACAATGCTGCACCTCACACTCAGTACTGGGCTGCAGGGTGGTGACAATGCTGCACCTCACACTCAGTACTGGGCTGCAGGGTGGTGACAATGCTGCACCTCACACTCAGTACTGGGCTGCAGGGTGGTGACAATGCTGCACCTCACACTCAGTACTGGGCTGCAGGGTGGTGACAATGCTGCACCTCACACTCAGTACTGAGCTGCAGGGTGGTGGCAATGCTGCACCTCACACTCAGTACTGAGCTGCAGGGTGGTGGCAATACTGCACCTCACACTCAGTACTGAGCTGCAGGGTGGTGGCAATGCTGCACCTCACACTCAGTACTGGGCTGCAGGTGTACACACAGCGTGGGCTGCACCTCACACTCAATACTGGGCTGCAGGTGTATGAACAGTACTGGGCTGCACCCCCTTCTGACACCCCCCGCACCCCCCGCCAGTGACACACAGGCCCCTGCACCCCCCGCCAGTGACACACAGGCCCCCGCACCCCCCGCCAGTGACACACAGGCCCCTGCACCCCCCGCCAGTGACACACAGGCCCCCGCACCCCCCGCCAGTGACACACAGGCCCCCGCACCCCCCGCCAGTGACACACAGGCCCCCGCACCCCCCGCCAGTGACACACAGGCCCCCGCACCCCCCGCCAGTGACACACAGGCCCCCGTACCCCCCGCCAGATACACACAGGCCCCTGCACCCCCCGCCAGTGACACACAGGCCCCCGCACCCCCCGCCAGTGACACACAGGCTCCTGCATCCCCCTGACAGTGTCACAGGCCCCTGCACCCCCTCTGACACCCCCTGCCAATGACACACAGGCCCCTGCACCCCCTCTGACACCCCCTGCCAATGACACACAGGCCCCTGCACCCCCCGCCAGTGACACACAGCCCCTGCACCCCCTCTGACACCCCTTGCCAGTGACACACAGCCCCTGCACCCCCTCTGACACCCCTTGCCAGTGACACACAAGCCCCTGCACCCCCTCTGACACCCCTTGCCAGTGACACACAGACCCCTGTACCCCCCCTCTGACACCCCCTGCAAGTGACACACAGACCCCCGCATCCCCACTCACCTTGTTGGTCGGCGCCGCCCGCAGCCGCTTGAATACGGCCTGAATCTCCGCTTTACCCGGCTCCGCCGCCATGTCCTCTCTTTCCCAGCAGCCACCGCGGTCCCGCCCCCTGCAGTGACCCCGGGGCCTCGGAGGAGCGAGCGAACATCCGGCCGCCATGTTGGTACACCCAAGAGATCTATGTGGGCCGAGGTGTATAGCGCAGGATAATCCCTCAGTTCCTGACATGAAACAGTGTATGTGGGCAACGGGGCAGGCACCCACTCTCCGGGTAATTCAATGCATTGTCTCGTTGTGGGTGTACAAGGATGGTTGACTCTCGGGGGCCTCAAACAATTTGACGTAGCACAATACAAGGGGCGAGGAGACAGATTTAGGGGAGAGAGAAGGAGAGAGGGAGAGAGGGGAGAGAAGGAGAAGAGAGGAGGAGAGAAAGAAGGAAATAGAGAAGGGGAGGGAGGGAAAGGAGAGAGAGAAGGGGAGTGAAGGAAATGAGGGATAATACAAGAGGGAAAGGAGAGAGAATAAGAGAGGGGAAGGAGAAGAGAGAATAATCTTTTGGATTTAAATATCACCTCTATGCTGACGACACACATTTACCTTTCAACCCCTGACCTTACACCTGCTGTACAGACCAACGTTTCTGAATGTCTCTCATTCATATCATCCTGGATGGCCCTCCGCCGACTGAAATTTAACATGGAAAAAACGGAGCTCCTCATACTTCCTCCCAAACCTGGCCCTACTACCTCCTTCCACATTACTGTTGGAAGTACCATCATTCACCCAGTAGCCCAAGCACGCTGCCTAGGGGTCACACTCGACTCCGCTCTCACATTCTCCTCTCATATTCAAAACGTTTCTAAAACTTGTCGCTTTTTCCTCCGCAATATAACAAAGATACGCCCTTTCCTCTGTTGCTCGACTGCTAAAACTCTGACTCAGGCCCTCATTCTCCCGTCTCGATTTCTGTAACCTGCTGTCCGGCCTTCCTGCCTCTCACCTGCCTTCCCTACAATATATCCTAAACGCTGCTGACAGAATCACTCTACTCTTTCCTAAATCTGTCTCTGCGTCTCCCCTCCTGAAATCCCTCTCCTGGCTTCTGATCAAATCCCGCATCTCGCACTCAATTCTCCTCTTCACTTTTAAAGCTTTACACTCCTCTGCCCCTCCTTACATCTCAGCCCTAATTTCTCGCTATGCACCATCCCGACTCTTGCGGTCTTCTCAAGGATGTCTTCTTTCTACCCCCTTTGTATCTAAAGCCCTCTCCTGCCTTAAACCTTTCTCACTGACTGCCCTGCACCTCTGGAATGCCCTTCCCCTCAGTACCCGACTAGCACCCTCTCTATCCACCTTTAAGACCCACCTTAAGACACACCTGCTTAAAGAAGCATATGAATAGCACTGTGGATAATCCTGGACACATGATACATAAAGCTTGGCCCCCTGCAGACGCACTTACTAGAATTCCCTCAGACTGTCTCTATACCTTCTCCTACCTATCAATTAGATTGTAAGCTCCTCGGAGCAGGGACTCCTCTTCCTTAATGTTACGCTTATGTCTGAAGCACTTATTCCCATGACCTGTTATTTATATTATTTGTTATTTATATGATTACAACATGTATTACTACTGTGAAGCGCTATGTATATTTATGGCGCTATATAAATAAAGACATACAATACAATAAGGAGAGAAGGAGAGAGAGAATACGGAGAGAAGAGAGGAAAAAAGAGGGAGAGGAGAAGAAGAGGAAAAGGAGAGAGAATAAGAGAGGGAAAGGAGAGAAGGAGAGCGACTCACATACAGACAGACCAAGCACACACATATATATATATATATATATATATATCTATATACAGCTGTAGTGTGTCAGTGCTCATCTACAGAGATAACACAAGGACGGCAACAAGTAACATTATTTTTTTTTATTTTTTTAATCAATAAAAGTTATTTTAATGGGAATGTTCTATCCTACCACGTCCTTGGGAGTTTTTGTGCAACAGTTCACCGATCAGCACTATCGCAGTTTAATGAATATCCCGCCCCAAATGAGTCTTATTCATTGTCTGATGATACCAACATGCCAACATCCGAGACCCTAAACCAACCAGATGTGCAAGAAATATGTGAATGGAAAAGTCACGTTCATTAAGAGGGACTCCAGTGCAATCTATGACATTACTGATATTAATAATCAGCGAAAAAGGTGCTTGATAGCGCTCTAACAAACCTAGTGAAGTAAATACAATAAGTGCCCAAATAAATAGGTGCCACTATATAATGACAAAATAAGTGATGTGCATATAAGTGCCCAAATAAATAGGTGACACTATATAACAAGTGATATTATAAAGTGAACAAAAGTGAAAAAATGAGGCTAAAACAAACACACTCAACCCTTGTTTTAAGACTGTCTCAAAGGTCTTGGACGTAGAATTCTTCCAAAGGAAACGGGAGCGCAGCTTGTAGCCATGAAAGAATAAAAACATCACAAAGTACAGAGATGTCTTACAGTGAATCAGAAATGTGATATGACCAACTCACAAATGGCTACTCACATAAAGGTAGCAAATAAAGGGCAGTCATCCAACTTAAAGGGGTTGGTCCCTGTGGGTGGTGCAGCAACTACCAGCAACCAATAGCCAAGAAAAGAAGGAAAAAGAACCAAATAGTGTAGACAGCAAAAGATATATATTATAACAATAAAAATGGAGGCTTACACTTAAGATGGTATCAAACAGCATTCAACAGCAAATCATGAATACACAGGAGTCGCGATCTTCCTTTGAGTCGTATGGATCTCTGCTACTGCCACTGAATGTACCCGCATCCACGCCGGGGATCCACGTCACCTCCGGTGTGTCTCGGACTTCCGGTTTCTGTGGTGTGGGCGCTTCCCTGGTCTTCCCTCTAGATGTTGGAGGCGGGACACTACGCGTTTTGCCGTATGGGGGCACGGCTTCATCAGGAGTGATTATCGGCTGATTTAATTTAAAAATGTAATATTTTTTTTTTTTAATTAATTTTTTTTTATAAGGATCGTCGATTGAGGTAGTCTCGAAAGAATAGAGAAACAAGAAAAATATTAGTACATTTCATCATACAAGATCAATAAAATTCTAAAGAAAAACTCCAAGTTCAATTTCTACATTTAACCCCTTAAGGACTAGAGTTTTCATTGTAAAGATCCAGTATGTTTCCCTTTTTGTTAGTAATAAATTCCTATCACCTCCCCTCCAATGTGGCAGGGGTTAAATGTAGATATTGAACTTGGAGTTTTTCTTTAGAATTTTATTGATCTTGTATGATGAAATGTACTAATATTTTTCTTGTTTCTCTATTCTTTTGAGACTACCTCAATCGACGATCCTTATAAAAAAAAAAATTAAGTATTAATTGGGCATTATTAGGTTAGATGTAGTAGGTCTAAATGTTTATTTTATTTTGGATATTTGATGTATACATGCGTCATTTTTAAATAATGAATAGTATTGAGAAGTTCTCAAAAATGTGTAATTCTTATAAATGTGAAGTTTTTAATGTGTATTTTACATAAATGTATTTTAACCTTGCGCCGTTTTTAAAGACATGTTAATTATAACTCAGAAATAATGAGCCAATAGTAGGATTTAACAGTCGTAGTTTCAATAGAACTCTAGTCCACCAATGTCTATGCAGCTTATTAGAGAGCCAATCAGATCTAAGCATAGGCAGAGAGTGGATACTTAAATCTCCCATGTGCAGCCGATAATCACTCCTGATGAAGCCGTGCCCCCATACGGCGAAACGCGTAGTGTCCAGCCTCCAACATCTAGAGGGAAGACCAGGGAAGCGCCCACACCACAGAAACCGGAAGTCCGAGACACACCAGAAGTGACGCGGATCCCCGGCGTGGATGCGGGTGCATTCAGAGGCAGTAGCAGAGATCCATACGACTCACAGGAAGATCGCGACTCCTGTGTATTCGTGATTTGCTGTTGAATGCTGTTTGATACCATCTTAAGTGTAAGCCTCCATTTTTATTGTGTTATAATATATATCTTTTGCTGTCTACACTATTTGGTCCTTTTTCCTTCTTTTCTTGGCTATTGGTTGCTGGTAGTTGCTGCACCACCCACAGGGACCAACCCCTTTAAGTTGGATGACTGCCCTTTATTTGCTACCTTCACGTGAGTAGCCATTTGTGAGTTGGTCATATCACATTTCTGATTCACTGTAAGACATCTCTGTACCATGTGATGTTTTTATTCTTTCATGGCTACAAGCTGCGCTCCCGCTTCCTTTGGAAGATTAATAATCAGCGAGACTGACTCCAAAGCAGCATCACTCATTTGAAGGCCGCCTCTGTCTTGGCTGACAAGTCTCAATGACCGTCACGTCAGTCTTACTCATTGAATGGTGGTCACTGGCACAGGGGTTGTACCTCACTCATTGGAGATCAATGACTCAATCATTCTCAGTAAGGATGAGGTGGAGTTAGTCTCACTCATCAGATGGTGATATCCTATAACTCAGGGGTGTCCCTCAAGGGCTACCAACAGGTCAGGTTTTCAGGATATCCCTTCAGCAAAAGGTGGCTCAATTAGTGGCTGTGGCACTGCTCATTTTTAGTGCCCTGCGTGAAGGTGAAACTGGGGGGGGGGGGAGGCAGTTTGTGGGTAAACCCCTTTCTCACAAACACGTCCACATGGTGAGCATGGAAGTCTCACACTCGTCTGGGAGACCAGACAGAATCCCACAGAAATACATGAAGACGCTGGGGGTAAAAACAAATTGTTTTTTTATTACCATTATTTAAATACAAAATAAATCTTTTCACAATAAGGCCACTTGCTTGACGAGATGGCACAAAGTGTCCAGTTCGCTTCTTTTCACACCCATGTGTCCAGCGGAAGGTGGCAAGAATACCTTCTCAGAACTCATTGGCTTTCAGAACTCAGACTGGCGACGGAAGCCCAGCAGGTGAAATTACACGTAACCATGGAGATTTCCGCCCTCTCACTCGCTAGCACGGACCGAGGAGGGGGAACCTTCCCTGCTGCCACTGGCCTCCCTGCCCACGAATCCTCCAACCCCCAAAATGACAAAGTAACAATAAATCCAATCCAACATCCTCAACCTTGTTCGGCAGAAATGCCTAAATCGCACGCCATCAGCCAACCCCTTGCACCCTTGGTTGCCAGGTGGGGCCAGCAGTGCAATGCAGAACATGGCAACCAAGGGCTTAATACCCCTCTAAAAGTCCCGTCCCAAGTACTATCAGACACAGACGTTATTGTCCGTGTTTGGAATTGGGGGGGGGCATGTACACGACGGTTGCCACCCGGCCACACATTAATTTGGACCGCTTTAGTCAGCACTGTTCTGTTTCTTTGGAATGAAAGTCTTCGAACCCTGTACTGAACCTTCTGCATAACCCCTTCAATGCAAGAGAGGCCTGCAACGCATCAAGGCCCATATTTACTAAATGGTGCTATTCCATAAAACCCCTTTTGTGACCCATAGACGTGAGCTGGCTGTGTGGTGTGTTCTGGTGCTGGGTGGTGCCTTATGGGATAGCATTGTGTATTAAATAAGACTTTAAGTCTCGCTTTCCGATGTTAAAAAGACCCCAGCTAAACCGGTTCTTTTAATCCGGGGTGGCAACTGCAGTGGTTACGTGACCTGCGTGTTGCGAAAACGCGCTCTGGGTGTGTATGGTCGTCTCGCTCTGTATTCCCTGGAATTCCTCACAGGTTCCCGTGCACAGGTCAGAGAGGTACGTGTTGCACCCCTGTCTGCCCTTGTCCCACTGTGACAACAGCGCCACCTAACATTCTCTGAAACATTTTTATTAAGAAACCAAAAAAAAAACAAAGAAACTGCATGTCTAAAATAAAATGGTAAAAGCAGCAATTGATTTGTTAGACAGATCCAAGGTTCATTCTCTGTCCCTCTCTGCGGGGCTCCAGGACTAGCGCGCACACAGCATGACGAAAAGGACAAAGCTGGCGAATCTCAGGACACGGCGTTCTCCACGTAGTTAGCGGGATAAAGTCCGACTCTGCCTGAGAGGAGCCGCCCCGTGCACCAGCCCTGGTCATCTTCCTCGCCCATCATTACGAACTCCTCTCCTGGGGAGCAAACACAAGGAGATGCCATAGGAAAACAACGCGACACCACGGGAAAACACAACTCATTCCCATTCATATGACATGATCATAATAAGATAAACATTTCTCAGTTCCAAGGTGCCGTAAAGCAGCAAAAACATGTTTTTTTAAAATCAGTTCTGTAGTATTAGATAATACCCTCAGCATTTTATTTTTACTTCTAATACCATGTTTTTTTAACGCACTGGTCATTCTTTGGTTGCTACAGTAACCATTTAGAAAGTCACATCCTCTTCCTCTTTTGAAGCAGACTCTCACACACACACATACCTTTTCAACTATGCCCTTTGGCAACAAAGTATCACAAACATATCTGGTGCTGTGTTCCAAAAAGCAGACTGTCAATTACTCTCAAAGCTGTAACAATGTGTTACACTTCGTGAAATTCTGCAGCTGATATATTGTTACATATTACGGACTTGAGCACAAAGTTAGAAGGCCGCCATTTCGATAGGCACATAATCAGGATTTTTATAGATTTATAACAGGAGCACCAAAAGATTGCCAGCTTAGGTAAGAATGTACAATTATACACCTATGTCTATATACATATCTATACATTTATCTATCTATCTATCTATCTATATATATATATATATATATATATATGCAAATATAGCTGTATGCTCATCTGCATGTCTTAGGCAGGTCTGCAACCCCACCTTTCCCCCATTATCACCCAGCATACAGCACTTCCACTGCAGCAAGGGATTCTGGGAAATGACATGCAAATGAGCACACAGTGTCACTTTTTGCCTCAATAACCATTTTTAACATGGTTCCCTATAGGCTTAAGCTTGCTGCATGGTCACAGCTTTGAGCACAGCCAGGGTTAAGGTGCATACCCAGAAAACCCACCCACAGACAGCTGTTTCGACCTTGATGGGTCTCATCAGTGTGGGGTTGATTTTACTGGGAATGCAAGAGAGGCTTATGGGATAGGCTAAACCATAATACTGAGTTAAGTTATGGTGAGTAAAAAATATATATATATATATTTTATATATTTTAGTATTGCTTTAATAAGTGTATAATGGAAGGCGTTTTGGTCCCGGACCATCATCAGCTGTGGACCAAAACATTGGCCCGTTCTAAGCCAAATAAAGAATCTTAGAAATGAGGTGTGGGAATGGCCTCCGCGTACTAAAGGGCCTCAGACTAGATGTCAAGAAGTTCACACTTCTGTAATATATATTTTACAGCTTTGCAAAGCTAAACATGAGCGTTGGAATTTACACTGGAACAAGTGCGCACACCCGCTCAGCCTTCCAAGCTTCGGATCCGCAGCGTGCGCTGGAAGTGTGTGCTTTTATTTACCTCCTAGGTTAACATCTTAAAAAAAATGAAAAGATGGCTATATAACAGGATGTATCCAATAAAGTCATTTGTCTTCCGTTTCCCTGCTTTGATAAACTCCAGATATCCATGAAACGTTATGAACAGATTTGTTACAGTAGCTGGCACTGCCTGCAGGTGATCAGAGTCTGACGAGTGTCTGGATGTCTTCTTAGTAAGGAAATACCCTAGGGTTAGCCAACTCCAGTTCCCAGACCCCCCCCCAAACAGGTCTTCCGGTTATCCCTGCTTCAGCACAGGTGGCTCAATCAGTGACTCAGTCGAAGTCTGAGCCACTAATTGAGCCAACTGTGCTGAAGCTGGGATATCCTGCAAACCTGATCTGTTGGTGGCCCTTGAGAACTGGAGTCGGCCGCCCCTGGGATACACAGATCTCCGGCTCGGAAAGGGGTGCCTCTCACTTACCTTGTTGCTTGAGCGTATTAGCAAAGATATGAGCGTCCCATGACCGGAGCGGACAGGGCGGTTACTCTCACAGCGGCACACATGGTCCTAGAGCTCATTGCTCCAACATTCCCATCCAGAATCGCGGAGCATGGTTCCCCGGCTTAGGCCCTAGTTGAATAAGCTTCTCCAGCTCCTTAAATAAGGGCCTTAGAGACCTGTAGATGAGTGCTAAAGCCCGTCCTTAAACACGCTCCTGTATCAGCTGCTGGGTAGGGTAAGACCAATGGATGTCTTCTCGCGTCCGTTAGAGCCTGTGCTGTACGTAACACTGGCGGACAAAGCATGGTAACATACTGGATGCTCAGCGGCACATCCAGACCATCGCTCTGTGGGCCTGCGACCCGGGCTTGCGCCTCATTAGAATTAGTGTTGTGTTAATGGCGGGGGAGTGCAGGTAGCAGGGGGCGTGCGTGCACCATGCACAGCTGCCAGCCTGCGCGCGCTCTGCTCTATGCTGGGCTCATGCACTGGGCCAAGGGGAGGGAATGGGAGGGTGGGGAGAAGGGGTCGTGCCTGTGTGGGGGGGGGGAAGGGAGGGAGGTTAAGGGTAGGTTAGTGGTTTGTACCTGCCGTAAAGCTCAGCTCGTCAGTCTCCTGTCCCGTGTAATCATACAGAGCTCGCACACGCACGCCCTCTACCTGTGACACCTCCCGACCGTTACTGTCCAACGACTTTTTTGGACTCTCGTCTTCCGACCACTCAGATACGTTGTCCTTCCCAGCACTGCAGGAGGAAAAGGGTTAAAAAACAAAAACCATGAACTAAAGCGTGCACGGGCACGTGAACTCTGGATATATAAAAAGGTGACACCAACACAGATACTGTACAGGGACACATACCCAATGAGACAAACCGGTACATAGACGTACGTGGTGATAGAGACCCATGCACACATACCCAATGAGACAAACCGGTACATAGACATGGTGATAGAGACCCATGCACACATACCCAATGAGACAAACCGGTACATAGACGTACGGGTGACAGAGACCCATGCACAAACACAGACACAAGGGACACATACCCAATGAGATGGTGATAGACCCATGCACACACACAGATACAGGGACACATACCCAGACGTGGTGACAGAGACCCATGCACACACACAGATACAGGGACACATACCCAATGAGATAAACCGGTACATAGACATGGTGATAGAGACCCATGCACACACACAGACACAGGGACACATACCCAGACGTGGTGATAGAGACCCATGGACAAATAGACACAGGGACACATACCCAATGAGATAAACCGGTATATAGACGTGGTGATAGAGACCCATGCACACACAAAGACACAGGGACACATACCCAGACGTTTTGATAGAGACCCATGCACAAACACAGACTCAGGGACACATACCCAATGAGATAAACCGGTACATAGACGTGGTGATAGAGACCCATGCACACATACCCAATGAGATAAACCGGTACATAGACATGGTGATAGAGACCCATGCACAAACACAGACACAGGGACACATACCCAATGAGATAAACCGGTACATAGACATGGTGATAGAGACCCATGCACAAACACAGACACAGGGACACATACCCAATGAGATGGTGATAGAGACCCATGCACACACACAGAGACCTAGTAATACACAGACACACAAAGGCAATGATACACAGATACAGGGACACATACCCAAGGTTAGAAACCAATAAGCAGATACATAGTGACACATCGGGAATACGTATTTACAAATACACTTATTTACACAGGCATATAAACCCACACAGACACCCGGTTACACAGAGAGGTGGGTATATCAGAAATACTAATATATACTGTAGATACATGGACACATCCATACAACTATAGAATTTGAATGATGTGACAAACACCTATACACGGGCACAGGAATGTACTATAAAAACACCTATACACAACCATGCACACGGATATCGCCAACACGGATAGACAGACTTCCAGGGAAATCGAAGTCTCAGGATAATCCCAAATGTCCCCAAAACCTCATGAAAGAAGAGACACCCGGAGACGGAGAAATGGGGAGATTCGGAGGTCATTTCTCTCTGATCAGAGCAGATATAGGGGTACACATAGCTGTGATTACAACATAGGAGTAAGAACTCGGGGTCCAATCAAAGAGAAACGAGCTCGCCCTCTGTCTGCAAATCCACCACCGCTACGAGCTAAGGAGAAACCCAAACCGGGCGCCAGAAATAGCAGAGAGAGGGTGCACAGAGGGCAGGAAAGGCCCGTCGGTGCTGTGGGGGAGAGCTATACTGACTCTGAGCGTCGGTTGTCCGCCAGAGTGGCATAGAAATCATGGTCTTCATCGGTGTACGCAAACCTGCGGAGGGTCAAACAGGTCCTCAACCAACATCTGCAACTACGCATATACCCCCCTCTCCCTCCATACTGGCGGCCCCCTACCCACCTGCTCAGTGACCAGCATCAGCAGCGGAACCAAAACCGGGACCACCTCAAAAGAGGCAAAGAAATCTCCCACTAAGGGCACGAGGTGCTGTGTTCCCAAAATAATCCGCCTATATTCCTAGTGTTTGGGGGGTTTTTGGGTGGTTGGAAGAGCTTTTCCACATTTTATCACCAGGCGTAGGATTTTTTTGGAAGCAGGCACTGAATTACTGAGCCCTATTCATTTATATTTACAAATCTCACATTTACACTTTCTGCTGAAAGAAAACAGATTAATTTTAATTAGCAGAGATATATATATATATATATATATATATATATATATATATATATATATAATTTTTTTTTTTTTAATTTTAAGATTGTGTTTTCAAGGAGATCCCTGCTTCAGCACGGGTGTCTCGTTCAGTGGCTCAGTTATTGTGATTGAGCCAGCTGTGCTGAAGCCGGGATCTCCTTAAACCCTGGACTGTTGGGGTGGTGGGGGTGAGAAGGACTGGAGTTAGGAACCGCGGTTCTAGAACTATTACCACATTGGCCACTGATAGCAAATCTGCTTGAGGTCTACGCCACCCTGCAAAATCTACGAAAAATGGATCCCGTCGTGAAAGATACAGACGCACGTTACAGTTAATGGCCCTGAAAGACGATTCTAGAACAAGGAAATACTTCCCCATTTTTATAACGGCGGGTTATTGTTATTGTTATTTTTTTGCATTCTGTGATTTTTTAGAACCAAAAATGTGTTTTATGGGTCGGAAGCGGGCATATTTTGTATCCGATTGTAATTTGCGCTCTGCGACGGTACCCGGTGGAGGACCCTCTGAGGGGGGGGGGGGGGGTCTCGGCTGCGCGCTCACCCTCTGTTCAGCTGTTGGGTGGGCGTCCCAGTCGCCAGTCCGTCACGTGCGGGCAGGATGCTGGTGAGAGTCACTTCCTCCACGTTCTTACCGGTGCGCTCCTTCTTGCTGATCGCTCGGTGCGTCTCTGGGGACCATTCCTGTCATGGGGGGAGGGGTGGGGGGGGGGGACATCAGAAGTGCGCCTGCGCCCGCTTTGTGTGTCACCGCGGCCCGGGGCTAGTAATGATGCAGGGGTGACACACGGGAGATTCGATCTGATGTTTCAGTCCCCTTTCTGGGACATTGTTTGCAGTTCCCAATAGCGACTTATCCAGCCAGCGAATGAGCGCGTATAACCGAGAGCAGACCCCGGAGCTATTAATAAGGAGAAGTGCGGGGGGGGGGGGGGGGGGGGCAAAGAAGTGGTTTGTATCGGCAATGTGTCGGGAGAGGAGAGTGTAACACGGTGTATGAGAGCATTATGATGTTGTAGAGTTGACACAGTTTCTCCATATTGGGGGGATAGGGGAGAGCAGGGTTACTGTGCACAGGGGGGGGGAGCAGGGTTACTGTGCACAGGGGGGGATAGGGAGGAGCAGGGTTACTGTGCACAGGGGGGGAAGCAGAGTTACTGTGCACAGGGGGGGGGAAGCAGAGTTACTGTGCACAGGGGGGGAAGCAGAGTTACTGTGCACAGGGGGGAAGCAGAGTTACTGTGCACATGGGGGGGGAAGCAGAGTTACTGTGCACAGGGGGGGGGAAGCAGAGTTACTGTGCACAGGGGGGGGGGGGAAGCAGAGTTACTGTGCACAGGGGGGGGAAGCAGAGTTACTGTGCACAGGGGGGGAAGCAGAGTTACTGTGCACAGGGGGGGAAGCAGAGTTACTGTGCACAGGGGGGGAAGCAGAGTTACTGTGCACAGGGGGGGAAGCAGAGTTACTGTGCACAGGGGGGGAAGCAGAGTTACTGTGCACAGGGGGGGAAGCAGAGTTACTGTGCACAGGGGGGGGGAAGCAGAGTTACTGTGCACAGGGGGGGAAGCAGAGTTACTGTGCACAGGGGGGGAAGCAGAGTTACTGTGCACATGGGGGGGGGAAGCAGAGTTACTGTGCACAGGGGGGGGGAAGCAGAGTTACTGTGCACAGGGGGGGGGGAAGCAGAGTTACTGTGCACAGGGGGGGGGAGCAGTTACTGTGCACAGGGGGGGAAGCAGAGTTACTGTGCACAGGGGGGGAAGCAGAGTTACTGTGCACAGGGGGGGAAGCAGAGTTACTGTGCACAGGGGGGGAAGCAGAGTTACTGTGCACAGGGGGGGGGGGAAGCAGAGTTACTACACAGGGGGAGGGGGGAAGCAGGGTTACTGCACAGGGGGAGGGGGGAAGCAGGGTTACTGTGCACAGGGGGAGGGGGGAAGCAGGGCTACTGTGCACAGGGGGAGGGGGGAAGCAGGGCTACTGTGCACGGGGGGGTGCAGGGTTACTGCACAAGGGGGGTGGGAGAAGGGTTACTGCACGAGGGGGGGAGAAGGGTTACTGCACAAGTGGGGGGAGAAGGGTTACTGCACGAGGGGGGGAGAAGGGTTACTGCACGAGGGGGGGAGAAGGGTTACTGCACGAGGGGGGGAGAAGGGTTACTGCACGAGGGGGGGAGAAGGGTTACTGCACGAGGGGGGGAGAAGGGTTACTGCACGAGGGGGGAGAAGGGTTACTGCACGAGGGGGGGAGAAGGGTTACTGCACGAGGGGGGGAGAAGGGTTACTGCACGAGGGGGGGAGAAGGGTTACTGCACGAGGGGGGGAGAAGGGTTACTGCACGAGGGGGGGAGAAGGGTTACTGCACGAGGGGGGGAGAAGGGTTACTGCACGAGGGGGGGTGCAGAGTTACTGAATGGGGGTTGGGGAGCAGAGTTACTGCATGAGGGAAGCAGGGTTACTGCATAGGGGGAGGGGGGGATAGCTCAGCAGTAGCCCTCTCCTGATTTGTCTTTAATCTCTTCCTCTACCTCAAATTGGGGCCAGTCCATGGCCATCCCGGGCCCGTGCGTGTTCCGCCACCACTTCAGGTCCTGCTGGTCTTCCGCTGCCTGGATCCCATGGTGAAGATCTCTGTACAGAGCGTGGAAGCTGGGGAAGAGCACCCGCACATGAGAGGGGGAGGGAGAGGGGAGGGGAGAGACAGAACAGGAGGGAGAGGGAGAAAGAGAGAAAGAGAGAAAGAGAGAGAGAGAGAGAGAGAGAGAGAGAGAGAGAGAGAGAGAGAGAGAGAGAGAGAGAGAGAGAGAGAGAGAGAGAGAGAGAGAGAGAGAGAGAGAGAGAGAGAACGGGAGGGAGAGGGAGAAAGAGAGAGAGAGAGAGAGAGAGAGAGAGAGAGAGAGAGAGAGAGAGAGAGAGAGAGAGAGAGAGAGAGAGAGAGAGAGAGAGAGAGAGAGAGAGAATAGGGGAAGAGGGAGAGGGAGAAGGGGAAAGAGAGAGAGAACAGGAGGAGAGGGAGAGAGAGGGTAAGGGAAGAGGGAGAAGGGGAAAGAGAGAGAGACAGAACATGAGGGAGAGGGAGAAAGTGAGGGAGAAAGAGAGAGAGAAAATGGGAGGGAGGGAGGGTAGGGGGAGAGAGAGAGAGAGAATGGGAGGGAGAGGGAGAAAGAGAGAGAGAGAGGGTAGGGGGAGGAGAGGGTAGGAGGGAGGAGAGAGAGAGAGAACGAGAGGGGGGGGGAGGAAGGAAAGGGAGAGGAGAAGAGGTGAGCGGGAGGGGGGAGAGGGGTAGAGGGAGAGAGAGAATGGGGAGGGAGAGGGTAGGGGGGAGAGGGTAGGGGGGGGAGAGAAGAACGGGAGCGGGAGGGAGAGGGTAGAGGAGAGAGAGAGAATGGGAGGGAGAGGGTAGGGGGGGAGAGGGTAGGGGGGAGGGAGAGAGAGAACGGGAGGAGAGAGGGAGAAAGAGCGAGAGAGGGGGTAGTGGAAGAGAGAGAGAGAGCGGCACGTGACTGATGAGTGTTTACAGAAAGAGACAGCCAGGTGGAGTGCAATAAAAATAGAAAAGCCAATATCAGATCTCTCTGGTCTCTGGTTGGCTGAGAGAATCGGTCACGGCCGGATTCCCAGATCCAGGAGAGCGGCAATTGGCTGCCAGTACCTCTCCTTGCTGGAGAGGTCCAGGTGCTTGTGCAGATCCAGCAGAACCTCCTTGAGAAGAAGCACAGGCGCTTCTGCTCGGCCTCCTGGACAGCTCTCAAACACCTGCTCCATGTCCTCCATGTAACGCGGGTTATAAGCGGTTCAGCTCCTCCAGCGTCTTCTCATACAGCGCCTTCCCCTGCGCAGGGAGCGGGGGGGGAGGGGGTCACTCGGTGTAATGCATTAACCCATTCCCTCCCACAGGGGCCTGCCGCCAGGACATGGCCGTGGGAAGGGTACAAGGCTGCACACAGGACCGCTACTTTCTATCTCTGTCCCATAAAGAACGCAAAAGAAAAGGGCGCGATACTGCGCCTCGCTTCAGTAGAGAATAGTATGGGTGAAATAGGAAAACCCCGAAGGGTGAGGCACAGCATCGCGGCCTTTTCTTTTTGCGTGGCGCGGGGGTTAATGGCGGGTCCCTGGCCTCTAACCTCCGCGGCCTCCTGGTTGCACTTCTCCACGCGCTCCTGCAGCTTGCGCAGCTGTTCCTGCGACACGGTGGCGTCCGCCTTGGAGTGGTTCTCGCGGGTCTCCGCTGCTCTCTCGTTCTTGCGGGCCGCGTGGTATCGCTTCTTTGTCATCTCCACCTGTTGGGGGGGGAGG
The DNA here is from genome assembly GCF_040206685.1 of Ascaphus truei. Lineage (NCBI taxonomy): Eukaryota > Metazoa > Chordata > Amphibia > Anura > Ascaphidae > Ascaphus > Ascaphus truei. Next base: position 62,153 of record NW_027454360.1, read on the forward strand.
GGGGAGAAGAGAAGCATCAAAATAAACTCATCCTCTCCCCCCCAAGAGAGCAGAGCGGTGTAACCGCACTCCCACACAACTCCTCCCCACTCTTACGCCATGAAATCACTTCCCTCTTCTGGTCAGTGAGCTTCACGTGGTCCCTGTAGTATTGCCCGACGCGTTTCACCAAACTAGACTTCCTCAAGGGGCACAGCACTATAGTACAAGGGGCGCAGCACTATAGTACAAGGGGCGCAGCACTATAGTACAAGGGGCAGAGCACTATAGTACAAGGGGCACAGCACTATAGTACAAGGGGCGCAGCACTATAGTACAAGGGGCGCAGCACTATAGTACAAGGGGCGCAGCACTATAGTACAAGGGGCGGAGCACTATAGTACAAGGGGCGCAGCACTATAGTACAAGGGCGCAGCACTATAGTACAAGGGGCAGAGCACTATAGTACAAGGGGCACAGCACTATAGTACAAGGGGCGCAGCACTATAGTACAAGGGGCGGAGCACTATAGTACAAGGGGCGCAGCACTATAGTACAAGGGGCGCAGCACTATAGTACAAGGGGCGCAGCACTATAGTACAAGGGGCAGAGCACTATAGTACAAGGGGCAGAGCACTATAGTACAAGGGGGCACAGCACTATAGTACAAGGGGCGCAGCACTATAGTACAAGGGGCGGAGCACTATAGTACAAGGGGCGCAGCACTATAGTACAAGGGGCACAGCACTATAGTACAAGGGGCGCAGCACTATAGTACAAGGGGCAGAGCACTATAGTACAAGGGGCGCAGCACTATAGTACAAGGGGCGGAGCACTATAGTACAAGGGGCGGAGCACTATAGTACAAGGGGCGCAGCACTATAGTACAAGGGGCACAGCACTATAGTACAAGGGGGCACAGCACTATAGTACAAGGGGCACAGCACTATAGTACAAGGGGCACAGCACTATAGTACAAGGGGCACAGCACTATAGTACAAGGGGCACAGCACTATAGTACAAGGGGCAGAGCACTATAGTACAAGGGGCAGAGCACTATAGTACAAGGGGCAGAGCACTATAGTACAAGGGGCGGAGCACTATAGTACAAGGGGCGGAGCACTATAGTACAAGGGGCGCAGCACTATAGTACAAGGGGCGCAGCACTATAGTACAAGGGGCGCAGCACTATAGTACAAGGGGCGCAGCACTATAGTACAAGGGGCGGAGCACTATAGTACAAGGGGCGCAGCACTATAGTACAAGGGGCGCAGCACTATAGTACAAGGGGCGCAGCACTATAGTACAAGGGGCAGAGCACTATAGTACAAGGGGCGCAGCACTATAGTACAAGGGGCGCAGCACTATAGTACAAGGGGCGCAGCACTATAGTACAAGGGGCGCAGCACTATAGTACAAGGGGCGCAGCACTATAGTACAAGGGGCGCAGCACTATAGTACAAGGGGCATGAGGAAGTCTAGTTTGACGAAACGCGTAGGGCAACACTACAGGGACCAAGTGAAGCTCACTGACCAGAAGTACAGTGGAGGATCACCGAGGACATTTGAACCCCTATATGGAGTGACTCTCTGTGTATGGCCACCACGAGGGTTTGCTACAAGAAGCGTTTCTCCTGGACTGTACCATGCACCATTTGACCCAGAGGGTCCCACTGGCCACGTTTGCTGACTTGCCTGTACGTGGTTTTTTTGCCTTTTATTACTATTCTTGATAAAGTTTTCTACGTTATTCCTGTGTCCGCGGCTTCGTTGTTGTTCCTGTACTATTTATGGAAGCGCGTTACACTATTTATGGAAGCGCGTTACACTATTTATAGAAGCGCGTTACACTATTTATAGAAGCGCGTTACACTATTTATAGAACCGCGTTACACTATTTATAGAAGCGCGTTACACTATTTATAGAAGCGCGTTACACTATTTATGGAAGCGCGTTACACTATCTATGGAAGCGCGTTACACATATTTATGGAAGCGCGTTACACTATCTATAGAAGCGCGTTACACTATTTATAGAACCGCGTTACACTATTTATGGAACCGCGCTACACTATCTATAGAAGCGCGTTACACTATTTATGGAAGCGCGTTACACTATTTATGGAAGCGCGTTACACTATTTATAGAACCGCGTTACACTATCTATAGAAGCGCGTTACACTATTTATGGAAGCGCGTTACACTATCTATGGAAGCGCGTTACACTATTTATGGAAGCGCGTTACACTATCTATAGAAGCGCGTTACACTATTTATAGAACCGTGTTACACTATTTATGGAAGCGCGTTACACTATTTATGGAAGCGCGTTACACTATTTATGGAAGCGCGTTACACTATTTATAGAACCGCGTTACACTATTTATAGAACCGCGTTACACTATTTATGGAAGCGCGTTACACTATTTATAGAAGCGCGTTACACTATCTATAGAAGCGCGTTAGACTATCTATAGAAGCGCGTTACACTATATATAGAAGCGCGTTACACTATCTATAGAACCGCGTTACACTATCTATAGAAGCGCGTTACACTATTTATAGAAGCGCGTTACACTATTTATAGAACCGCGTTACACTATCTATAGAAGCGCGTTACACTATTTATAGAAGCGCGTTACACTATCTATAGAAGCGCGTTACACTATCTATAGAAGCGCAAAAGAAGTTATATCAGTGGCGCTCAACACTGTAATGATCAAAGCAATTCTAATAGATATTATAAAATATATATTATAAAATATACAACCAGAGCCACGGAAATCGCCCGTCCGTGGCTCTGGTTGTATATTTTATAATATATATTTTATAATATCTATTAGAATTGCTTTGATCATTACAGTGTTGAGCGCCACTGATATAACTTCTTTTCCACTTCTATAGCCTGACTAGGGGTCAGGGTTATATCACCGGCTGCCAGCTCACTGTGGGATATAGCGCTACCTATTTGTTTTTTCATCTATAGAAGCGCATTACACTATCTCTAGAAGCGCGTTACACTATTTATAGAAGCGCGTTACACTATTTTTTGTTTCTTTGTTATATTTTCACGTGGATGAGCGCGCGCGTCGGACTCTTTTGCCGTTACTCCTATAGTGGATTTGGATCGAATCTCCCCCATTACAGGGCAGTACGTTTATTTACGTAACATTTAAGATTTATTGTACGCTTTATTGATACACAGCATTTTGCGCTCGATCTCCTGTTCCTATCTAGCCCAGTTTTTAGGAATGGCGCAGCATGACGGAGGAGGATTCAGTTTACTAAATAGGAGACACAACCTCCCCCCACGTGTCTGATTTCTGCGCCCCAACAGCGCCCCCTATTCCTTTGAGGAATGGATACCAGCCTGGTGCTGCCCGGTGTGGCAGTATAATCTGATGAAAGGTCCATATGGGACCCGACACGTGGTTATTCCACTGTTCTTGGCTGTCACATTAAATGGGGAACTTCATTATAAACGTGTGAGCTCTACTGTGCATCTCTGTCCTAGAGGAGACCTGCACTGTGTATCTCTGTCCTAGAGGAGACCTGCACTGTGTATCTCTGTCCCAGAGGAGACCTGCTCTGTGTATCTCTGTCCTAGAGGAGACCTGCACTTTGTATCTCTGTCCCAGAGGAGACCTGCACTGTGTATCTCTGTCCTAGAGGAGACCTGCACTTTGTATCTCTGTCCTAGAGGAGACCTGCTCCTTGTATCTCTGTCCTAGAGGAGACCTGCACCGTGTATCTCTGTCCTAGAGGAGACCTGCACTCTGTATCTCTGTCCTAGAGGAGACCTGCACTTTGTATCTCTGTCCCAGAGGAGACCTGCACTTTGTATCTCTGTCCCTGAGGAGACCTGCACTGTGTATCTCTGTCCTAGAGGAGACCTGCACTTTGTATCTCTGTCCTAGAGGAGACCTGCTCCTTGTATCTCTGTCCTAGAGGAGACCTGCACCGTGTATCTCTGTCCTAGAGGAGACCTGCACTCTGTATCTCTGTCCTAGAGGAGACCTGCACTTTGTATCTCTGTCCCAGAGGAGACCTGCACTTTGTATCTCTGTCCCTGAGGAGACCTGCACTGTGTATCTCTGTCCTAGAGGAGACCGGCCCTGTGTATCTCTGTCCCTGCGGAGACCTGCACTGTGTATCTCTGTCCTAGAGGAGACCCGCACTGTGTATCTCTGTCCCAGAGGAGACCCGCACTGTGTATCTCTGTCCCAGAGGTTACCTGCACTGTGTATCTCTGTCCCAGAGGAGACCTGCACTGTGTATCTCTGTCCCAGAGGAGACCTGCACCGTGTATCTCTGTCCTAGAGGAGACCTGCACTGTGTATCTCTGTCCCAGAGGAGACCTGCACTGTGCATCTCTGTCCTAGAGGAGACCTGCACTTTGTATCTCTGTCCTAGAGGAGACCTGCACTTTGTATCTCTGTCCTAGTCGAGACCTGCACTGTGTATCTGTCCCAGAGGAGACCTGCACTGTGTATCTCTGTCCCAGAGGAGACCTGCACTGTGTATCTCTGTCCTAGAGGAGACCTGCACTGTGTATCTCTGTGCCAGAGGAGACCTGCACTCTGTATATCTGTCCCAGAGGAGACCTGCTCTGTGTATCTCTGTCCCAGAGGAGACCTGCACTGTGTATCTCTGTCCTAGAGGAGACCTGCCCTGTGTATCTCTGTCCCAGAGGAGACCTGCACTGTGTATCTCTGTCCTAGAGGAGACCTGCACTTTGTATCTCTGTCCTAGAGGAGACCTGCACCGTGTATCTCTGTCCTAGAGGAGACCTGCCCTGTGTATCTCTGTCCCAGAGGAGACCTGCACTCTGTATCTCTGTCCTAGAGGAGACCTGCACTGTGTATCTCTGTCCCAGAGGAGACCTGCACTGTGTATCTCTGTCCTAGAGGAGACTTGCACTGTGTATCTCTGTTCTAGAGGAGACCTGCACTGTGTATCTCTGTCCCAGAGGAGACCTGCACTGTGTATCTCTGTCCTAGAGGAGACTTGCACTGTGTATCTCTGTCCTAGAGGAGACCTGCACTGTGTATCTCTGTCCCAGAGGATACCTGCACTGTGTATCTCTGTCCCAGAGGAGACTTACACTGTGTATCTTTGTATCTCTGTCCCAGAGGAGACCTGCCCTGTGTATCTCTGTCCTAGAGGTTACCTGTACTGTGTATCTCTGTCCTAGAGGTTACCTGCACTGTGTATCTCTGTCCTAGAGGAGACCTGCACTGTGTATCTCTGTCCCAGAGGAGACCTGCACTGTGTATCTCTGTCCCAGAGGAGACCTGCACTGTGTATCTCTGTCCCAGAGGAGACCTGCACTGTGTATCTCTGTCCCAGAGGAGACCTGCACTGTGTATCTCTGTCCCAGAGGAGACCTGCACTGTGTATCTCTGTCCCAGAGGAGACCTGCACTGTGTATCTCTGTCCCAGAGGAGACCTGCACTGTGTATCTCTGTCCTAGAGGAGACCTGCACTGTGTATCTCTGTCCTAGAGGTTACCTGCACTCTGTATCTCTGTCCTATAAAAATTAGGTCTATTTGGAGATCCAAGACACCGTCCTACATTTTTTTTGTCCCCTCGCCAAATATCATGGGGCTGAAGCCGTCCTGGCAGGGGACGGGTAAGAGTGGGTCAGAATAAACCCGTACGCTGCCCGAGGGGCCGGTGATAGTCCGACGTACCAAAAAAATGTAGATTGTAAGCTCTTTGGGGGAAAGAGAACGTACAGCGCTGCAAATCCAGTCAGCGCTATATGGGATATAAATTAGAATTTCGTATTTGGACTGTGGCTGCATTGCTTGGGGCTGGAAAGCAGTGAGACTGAAGGGGTTTATTAATGAAACTGCGATAGTGCCGGTCGGGGTACTGATGCCCACTGACGTCAGCGAGTTTCCATGCGACAGATTGGCGCTATTGCAGCTGAATAAATATCCTCGATATGTCTCCGCTTCCCCCCTTCTGTCTCTAACACTTACATCTTTCAGCTTCTTCACCCAAGGTTTTTGGGCCTTGCTGAACCCCTCCTCTGCGTCGCGGGTCTCTCGCAGGCCACCAATCATCGGCTTGTGATACGCCTCCTTCTGCCAGTCCCGCGTCTTCCCGCTGTCCTGGTCCCACAGCTGATTGCGCAGTTCCATGTGGATCTCACTCAGAGTGTCTGCGGCGGTGAGGAACGCGTGCCAGGCCTTCTCCAGGGTACCGTACTGCGGCCCTGAGGGACACACACACACAGGGTGTCACACCGCGGCCCTGAGGGACACACACACACAGGGTGTCACACCGCGGCCCTGAGGGACACACACACACAGGGTGTCACACCGCGGCCCTGAGACACACACACAGGGTGTCACACCGCGGCCCTGAGACACACACACAGGGTGTCACACCGCGGCCCTGAGACACACACACAGGGTGTCACACCGCGGCCCTGAGACACACACACACACACACACACACAGAGTGTCACACTGCGGCCCTGAGAGGGACACACACACAGGGTGTCACACCGCGGCCCTGAGACACACACACAGGGTGTCACACCGCGGCCCTGAGACACACACACACACACACAGAGTGTCACACTGCGGCCCTGAGAGGGACACACACACAGGGTGTCACACCGCGGCCCTGAGAGGGACACACACACAGGGTGTCACACCGCGGCCCTGAGACACACACACAGGGTGTCACACCGCGGCCCTGAGACACACACACACACACACACAGAGTGTCACACTGCGGCCCTGAGGGACACACACACACAGGGTGTCACACCGCGGCCCTGAGACACACACACAGGGTGTCACACCGCGGCCCTGAGACACACACACACACAGAGTGTCACACTGCGGCCCTGAGAGGGACACACACACAGGGTGTCACACCGCGGCCCTGAGACACACACACAGGGTGTCACACCGCGGCCCTGAGACACACACACAGGGTGTCACACCGCGGCCCTGAGACACACACACACACAGAGTGTCACACTGCGGCCCTGAGAGGGACACACACACAGGGTGTCACACCGCGGCCCTGAGAGGGACACACACACAGGGTGTCACACTGTGGCCCTGAGACACACACACAGGGTGTCACACCGCGGCCCTGAGACACACACACACAGGGTGTCACACTGCGGCCCTGAGAGGGACACACACACACAGGGTGTCACACCGTGGCCCTCAGACACACACACAGGGTGTCACACTGCGGCCCTGAGGGACACATACACACGGGGGGTCACACCGCGGCCCTCAGACACACACACAGGGTGTCACACTGTGGCCCGGAGAGACACACACACAGTGTGTCACACTGAGGCCCTGAGAAACACACACAGGGTGTCACACTGCGGCCCAGAGAGGGGGGGGGGGAGACACACAGTGTCACACGGCAGCTCTGAGAGACACACACAGGGTCACACTGCAGCTCTGAGAGATACACACAGTGTGTCACACTGCGGCCCTGACACACACACACAAACAGGGTGACACACTGCGGCCTTGAGAGAGACACACACAGGGTGCCACAGTGCGGCCCTGAGAGGGACACACACACACAGGGTGTCTCACTGCAGCCCTGGGACACACACACCGGGTGTCACACTGCAGCCCTGGGGGACACACACAGGGTGTCACACTGCAGCCCTGGGACACACACACAGGGTGTCACACTGCGGCCCTGACACACACACAAACAGGGTGACACACTGCGGCCTTGAGAGAGACACACACACAGGGTGTCACACTGCAGCCCTGAGACACACACACAGGGTGCCACACTGCGGCCCTGAGAGGGACACACACACACAGGGTGTCTCACTGCAGCCCTGGGACACACACACAGGGTGTCTCACTGCAGCCCTGAGTGGGACACACACACACAGTGTGACACTGCAGCCCTGGGACACACACACAGGGTGTCACACTGCAGCCCAGGAACACACACACAGGGTGTCTCACTGCAGCCCTGAGAGGGACACACACACACAGGGTGTCACACTGCAGCCCTGGGACACACACACAGGGTGTCACACTGCAGCCCTGAGAGGGACACACACACACAGGGTGTCACACTGCAGCCCTGAGAGGGACACACACACACACAGGGTGTCACACTGCAGCCCTGTGAGATCGCCCTGCACATGACAGCAGGTTCATGCGAGATCGTGCTGATACTTTTCCACACAAGAGGTTGGTGTGATCCAGGACGATGTTATCCTGTTGGTGGTGATTATATCACAGACTGCTTGAATTTCTAATACTTTTGTAAGTGTCCTTAATCCCCTTGTCCTTCTTTTAACATTAAATGTACTTTTTTACACTACTGGACGTGCGCTCTCTGTTCTCTTGTTTTTAATACAGATAAATGTAAGGTTATGCATTTGGGATGCAAGAATAAAAAGGCGACTTACAAATTAAATGGAGATATATTGGGGGAATCCTTGATGGAGGAGGATTTAGGAGTGCTTGTAGACAGCAGGCTTAGCAATAGTGCCCAAAGTCATGCAGTAGCTGCAAAGGCAAACAAGATCTTATCTTGCATCAAACGGGCAATGGATGGAAGGGAAGTAAACATAATTATGCCCCTTTACAAAGCATTAGTAAGACCACACCTTGAGTATGGAGTACAATTTTGGGCACCAATCCTTAGAAAATACATTATGGAACTAGAGAGAGTGCAGAGAAGAGCCACCAAATAAATAAAGGGGATGGACAATCTTCATCACGAGAGATATCAGGTAATAATCATAAACCCACTGACAAGTATTTAGTTGCTATGGAGACATTTAAAAAGGTAAAAAAAATATTTAAAAAAACTACGTATACTCGTCTAATCTGTCTAATAATGTACACCCCCTGCAAGTCACATATACAAAATGCCTCTGCCAAGCAGTCACATTGATCAGAGAAGGGACTGAACATTTTTGGTCCATATTTATTAAGCGGTGCTACTCAGTAAACACCTTCCAGTGCCAGAAGACACCGTACAGGTTGTAAGGTTTCTTACAGAGCTGGAAGGTGTCTTATGGCATAGCACTGCTTAGCAAACATGGGCCTTAACATTTCCATGGTGAACAAATGCTTCATCATTTACCATCCTGATGTAAACTGCCAGCAACTCGGATAGATAGGGTGGATAGATAGATAGATAGGATAGGATAGGATAGATAGATAGATAGATAGATAGATAGATAGATAGATAGATAGATAGATAGATAGATAGATAGATAGATAGATAGATAGATAGATAGATAGATAGAGTGGATAGATAGATAGATAGGGTGGATAGATAGATAGATAGATAGATAGATAGATAGATAGATAGATAGATAGATAGATAGATAGATAGATAGATAGATAGATAGGGTGGATAAATAGGACAGATAAGATAGATAAGATAGATAGATAGATAAGAGAGAACCGAGAGATAGATAAGATAGATAGATAAGCTAGTTAAGAGAGATAAGATAGATAGCTAAGATAGATAAGATAGCTAAGATAGATAGATAAGAGAGATCAGATAGATAGATAAGATAGATAGATAAGATAGATAGGATCAGATGGATAGATAGGATCAGATGGATAGATAGGATCAGATGGATAGATAGGATCAGATGGATAGATAGGATCAGATGGATAGATAGGATCAGATGGATAGGATAGGATCAGATGGATAGGATAGGATCAGATGGATAGGATAGGATCAGATAGGTAGGATAGGATCAGATAGGTAGATAGCTAGAATCAGATAGGATAGGATCAGATAGGATAGATAGATATAGATAGGATCAGATAGGTAGGATAGGATCAGATAGGTAGGATAGGATCAGATAGGATAGATAGGATAGATAGGTAGGATAGGATCAGATAGGTAGATAGATAGGATAGGATCAGATAGGATAGATAGATAGAATCAGATAGGATAGGATCAGATAGGATAGATAAATAGGATAGGATCAGATAGGTAGGATAGGTACCCCCCTCCCCCTTGATTATAAAGTAATGTTGATGCCATCATTAATGAAACAGTTAACATGTCGCTGGTCAGCAAAAATCCGTGTGAAGAAAAGGAGCATCTGTCTTATTAGACGAGTTACACGGAGGTTATTTTTGTATTTTTCTCTTTGGAGCACTACGTGTGACAGCCATCCCCCCCACACACTGCAGTTACCCAGCACTCACTGCGTGTGACAGCCATTCCCCACACTGCAGTTACCCAGCACTCACTACGTGTGACAGCAATCCCCCCCCCCCCACACTGCAGTTACCCAGCACTCACTACGTGTGACAGCAATCCCCCCCCCCCCACACTGCAGTTACCCAGCACTCACTACGTGTGACAGCAATCCCCCCCCCCCACACTGCAGTTACCCAGCACTCACTACGTGTGACAGCAATCCCCCCCACACTGCAGTTACCCAGCACTCACTACGTGTGACAGCAATCCCCCCCCACACTGCAGTTACCCAGCACTCACTACGTGTGACAGCCATTCCCCACACTGCAGTTACCCAGCACTCACTACGTGTGACAGCCATTCCCCACACTGCAGTTACCCAGCACTCACTGCGTGTGACAGCCATTCCCCACACTGCAGTTACCCAGCACTCACTACGCGTGACAGCCATTCCCCACACTGCAGTTACCCAGCACTCACTGCGTGTGACAGCCATTCCCCACACTGCAGTTACCCAGCACTCACTACATGTGACAGCCATTCCCCACACTGCAGTTACCCAGCCCTCACTGCGTGTGACAGCCATTCCCCCCACACTGCAATTACCCAGCAATCACTACGTGTGACAGCAATCCCCCCCACACTGCAGTTACCCAGCAATCACTGCGTGTGACAGCAATCCCCCCCCACACTGCAGTTACCCAGCAATCACTGTGTGTGACAGCCATTCCCCACACACTGCAGTTACCCAGCACTCACTACGCGTGACAGCCATTCCCCACACTGCAGTTACCCAGCACTCACTACGTGTGACAGTTATTCCCCACACTGCAGTTACCCAGCACTCACTACGTGTGACAGCCATTCCCCACACTGCAGTTACCCAGCACTCACTACATGTGACAGCCATTCCCCACACTGCAGTTACCCAGCACTCAGTACGTGTGACAGCCATTCCCACACTGCAGTTACCCAGCACTCACTGCGTGTGACAGTCATTCTCCACACTGCAGTTACCCAGCACTCAGTACGTGTGACAGCCATTCCCACACTGCAGTTACCCAGCACTCACTACGTGTGACAGCCATTCCCCACACTGCAGTTACCCAGCACTCACTACGCGTGACAGCCATTCCCCACACTGCAGTTACCCAGCACTCACTGCGTGTGACAGCCATTCCCCACACTGCAGTTACCCAGCACTCACTACGCGTGACAGCCATTCCCCCTCACACTGCAGTTACCCAGCACTCACTACGCGTGACAGCCATTCCCCACACTGCAGTTACCCAGCACTCACTGCGTGTGACAGCCATTCCCCACACTGCAGTTACCCAGCACTCACTACGTGTGACAGCCATTCCCCACACTGCAGTTACCCAGGACTCACTACGTGTGACAGCCATTCCCCACACTGCAGTTACCCAGCACTCACTACGTGTGACAGTTATTCCCCACACTGCAGTTACCCAGCACTCACTACGTGTGACAGCCATTCCCCCCCACACTGCAGTTACCCAGCACTCACTACGTGTGACAGCCATTCCCCCCACACTGCAATTACCCAGCAATCACTACGTGTGACAGCCATTCCCACACACTGCAGTTACCCAGCACTCACTGCTTGTGACAGTTATTCCCCACACTGCAGTTACCCAGCACTCACTACATGTGACAGCAATCCTCCCCCACACTGCAGTTACCCAGCACTCACTACGCGTGACAGCCATTCCCCACACTGCAGTTACCCAGCACTCACTACGTGTGACAGCAATCCCCCCCCACACTGCAGTTACCCAGCACTCACTACGCGTGACAGCCATTCCCCACACTGCAGTTACCCAGCACTCACTACGTGTGACAGCTATTCCCCACACTGCAGTTACCCAGCACTCACTACGTGTGACAGCCATTCCCCACACTGCAGTTACCCAGCACTCACTACGTGTGACAGTTATTCCCCACACTGCAGTTACCCAGCACTCACTACGTGTGACAGCAATCCCCCCCCACACTGCAGTTACCCAGCATTCACTACGCGTGACAGACATTCCCCACACTGCAGTTACCCAGCACTCACTACGTGTGACAGCAATCCCCACCCACACTGCAGTTGCCCAGCACTCACTACGTGTGACAGCCATTCCCCACACTGCAGTTACCCAGCAATCACTACGTGTGACAGTTATTCCCCACACTGCAGTTACCCAGCACTCACTACGTGTGACAGCAATCCCCCCCCACACTGCAGTTACCCAGCATTCACTACGCGTGACAGACATTCCCCACACTGCAGTTACCCAGCACTCACTACGTGTGACAGCAATCCCCACCCACACTGCAGTTGCCCAGCACTCACTACGCGTGACAGCCATTCCCCACACTGCAGTTACCCAGCACTCACTACGTGTGACAGTTATTCCCCACACTGCAATTACCCAGCACTCACTACGTGTGACAGCCATTCCCCACACTGCAGTTACCCAGCACTCACTACGTGTGACAGTTATTCCCCACACTGCAGTTACCCAGCACTCACTACGTGTGACAGCCATTCCCCACACTGCAGTTACCCAGCACTCACTACGTGTGACAGTTATTCCCCACACTGCAGTTACCCAGCACTCACTACGTGTGACAGCCATTCCCCCCCACACTGCAGTTACCCAGCACTCACTACATGTGACAGCCATTCCCCACACTGCAGTTACCCAGCACTCACTACGTGTGACAGCCATTCCCCCCCACACTGCAGTTACCCAGCACTCACTACGTGTGACAGCAATCCCCCCCCACACTGCAGTTACCCAGCACTCACTACGCGTGACAGCCATTCCCCACACTGCAGTTACCCAGCACTCACTACGTGTGACAGTTATTCCCCACACTGCAGTTACCCAGCACTCACTACGTGTGACAGCCATTCCCCACACTGCAGTTACCCAGCACTCACTACGTGTGACAGTCATTCTCCACACTGCAGTTACCCAGCACTCAGTACGTGTGACAGCCAATCCCCACACTGCAGTTACCCAGCACTCACTACATGTGACAGCCATTCCCCACACTGCAGTTACCCAGCACTCACTACGTGTGACAGCCATTCCCCCCCACACTGCAGTTACCCAGCACTCACTACGTGTGACAGCCATTCCCCCCCACACTGCAGTTACCCAGCACTCACTACGTGTGACAGCCATTCTCCACACTGCAGTTACCCAGCACTCACTACGTGTGACAGCCATTCCCCCCCACACTGCAGTTACCCAGCAATCACTGTGTGTGACAGCCATTCCCCACACTGCAGTTACCCAGCACTCACTACGTGTGACAGCCACTCCCCACACTGCAGTTACCCAGCACTCACTACGTGTGACAGCCATTCCCCCCACACTGCAGTTACCCAGCACTCACTGCGTGTGACAGCCATTCCCCACACTGCAGTTACCCAGCACTCACTACGTGTGACAGCCATTCTCCACACTGCAGTTACCCAGCACTCACTACGTGTGACAGCCATTCCCCACACTGCAGTTACCCAGCACTCACTACGTGTGACAGTCATTCCCCACACTGCAGTTACCCAGCACTCACTACGTGTGACAGTCATTCCCCACACTGCAGTTACCCAGCACTCACTACGTGTGACAGTCATTCCCCACACTGCAGTTACCCAGCACTCACTACGTGTGACAGCCATTCCCCCCCACACTGCAGTTACCCAGCACTCACTACATGTGACAGCCATTCCCCCACACTGCAGTTACCCAGCACTCACTACATGTGACAGCCATTCCCCACACTGCAGTTACCCAGCACTCACTACGTGTGACAGCCATTCCCCCCCACACTGCAGTTACCCAGCACTCACTACGTGTGACAGCCATTCCCCCCCACACTGCAGTTACCCAGCACTCACTACGTGTGACAGCCATTCCCCACACTGCAGTTACCCAGCACTCACTACGTGTGACAGCCATTCCCCCCCACACTGCAGTTACCCAGCACTCACTACGTGTGACAGCCATTCCCCCCCACACTGCAGTTACCCAGCACTCACTACATGTGACAGCCATTCCCCACACTGCAGTTACCCAGCACTCACTACGTGTGACAGCCATTCCCCACACTGCAGTTACCCAGCACTCACTACGTGTGACAGCCATTCCCCACACACTGCAGTTACCCAGCAATCACTACATGTGACAGCCATTCCCCACACTGCAGTTACCCAGCACTCACTACATGTGACAGCCATTCCCCACACTGCAGTTACCCAACACTCACTACGTGTGACAGCCATTCCCCACACTGCAGTTACCCAGCACTCACTACGTGTGAGAGCCATTCCCCCCCACACTGCAGTTACTCAGCACTCACTACGTGTGACAGCCATTCCCCCCCACACTGCAGTTACCCAGCACTCACTACATGTGACAGCCATTCCCCCCCACACTGCAGTTACCCAGCACTCACTACATGTGACAGCCATTCTCCACACTGCAGTTACCCAGCACTCACTACGTGTGACAGCCATTCCCCCCCACACTGCAGTTACCCAGCACTCACTACATGTGACAGCCATTCCCCCCCACACTGCAGTTACCCAGCACTCACTACGTGTGACAGCCATTCTCCACACTGCAGTTACCCAGCACTCACTACGTGTGACAGCCATTCCCCCCCACACTGCAGTTACCCAGCACTCACTACATGTGACAGCCATTCCCCCCCACACTGCAGTTACCCAGCACTCACTACGTGTGACAGCCATTCCCCCCCACACTGCAGTTACCCAGCACTCACTACGTGTGACAGCCATTCCCCCCCACACTGCAGTTACCCAGCACTCACTACGTGTGACAGCCATTCTCCACACTGCAGTTACCCAGCACTCACTACGTGTGACAGCCATTCCCACACTGCAGTTACCCAGCACTCAGTACGTGTGACAGTCATTCCCCCACACTGCAGTTACCCAGCACTCACTACCTGTGACAGCCATTCCCCCCCACACTGCAGTTACCCAGCACTCACTACCTGTGACAGCCATTCCCCACACTGCAGTTACCCAGCACTCACTACGTGTGACAGCCATTCCCCCCCACACTGCAGTTACCCAGCACTCACTACGTGTGACAGCCATTCTCCCCCACACTGCAGTTACCAAGCAC